>NC_041383.1:307355663-307358735 GCF_002162155.2 Triticum dicoccoides | reverse complement strand
GCCTCCTCACCGCCGGCCGGACTCCGCCGCGCCGCCGTCGACCGCGGGCGCCGCCCCACGCCGCGGAGCCCGTCCCTCCGCGCCTCGGTCGGCCCCGGGCGCCGCCGCCGCCGGCCGGCCGCCGCGCCGCCCCGCGCCCCGGTCGCCGCGCCTTCCGCGCCGCCCGCGCCGGCGCCGCTCCTCGCGCGGCTCCGCCCCGCGCGCCGCCCAAGGTCGCCTCCCCGCTCGTCGTCGCCTCAGATCCGGCGAGGCGCCGCCGGATCCGCCGTCCCTGCCCACTCCGGCGAGCACTCTGGCCGCCTCAGTTCGCGTGCCCGTGAGGAACCCTAGATCCCGAAGGTCGTTTTTCTGCCAAGTCCCAGTTTTGAGTAATAATCATGCCATGTTCGTCATGCCGTATCTCTTCATCCGTAGCTCCGTTTCGTGCGTGTAATATGTCAAACTGTTCGCTTCGAAGAGCACATCATTTCATTCCATTGCATCATATTCATTTGAGGTCATCTAGATGCCTGAATCATTGTTGTAAGAGTGCTTCATAATGTTTTCTGCTGTCTGTTGTCAGAACGAGCTCTTTTATCATTTTTGCCATGATTGACGTGTGCATCCTATGAGGTTGATGTCTATATGTGTTTTGAACTATACCATGTCTTCTTTATAGAGGTGCTTACCATGTATTTTTGTGATCAATGTGGTGGCTAGCACAAGCATGCAAACTAGGCATCGTGATGTTGCTGATTTTAGTCTCTGTTCTGCTGTTATTTTGATGCCATGTAAACTTGATGCTACCGAGATATCCATGCATATTTTGAGATACTTCAGTAAGGGTGTTTTGAACACATGGTTATTGTCTATCCATTCATGCCCTTTGTTGCAATTATGGAGTAGCCTAGCATGTCATTTTCGTTCTCTACTTTTGCTTCAAAATGTTTCCTGGAAGATTATTTACATGTTATTCAATTTGGCCAAGCTTGTTGTAGTTGATCCTTGCATGCTATGGACTTGTTCTTGACTTGGTTTGTTTCACAAACATTTCTTCATGATGATGCTATGCTTATCTTGTCATGCAATGACTTGTGGTGAGTGAATCGAGCTTGTTAAGTGGTGTACATGATGTTGCTGTTTTGCTAGACTGAATCTGTTATTTCGTGATGCCATATAAACATGTTGCTACAAATCATTCTATGCATAATCTAGAGATGTTCTATAAACTTGTTTTGATCTACATGTCATCCTCTATCCATCCATGCCCCTGGTTGCATTTATAAGTTGCTGTAGCTTGTTCATATCTTGCTCCAAAGTTGCTTCATAATGTTGCTATCAGCCTGTTTACATTAAGTTCACTTGTTCCCATGTGTTTTGCTAGTGATCCATGCATCCTATGACCTTGATATTGCCATGCTTAGCTTCACAAATATGTCTTGTTACTGTTGGGTGCCTTGCCATGCCATGTAATGATCTGTAGTGAGTTGCACAAGCTCATCTACATGCCTTCATAATTCTGTTTCTGCCATGTATGAATCTGTAATATAACTTGCTATGTTTACGTGGGTGCCATCATATTTTATGATCCTTTTTGGCTTATGGTCAGTAAGGGACTTTTGATCTATGCTTTGAGTAGAATCATGCCATGTCTTGTTTTGCTATTATAAGTTCCTGTAACATGTTGTTTGATAGCTCTAAACATTGCATCATGATGTTATTTCCTGCAAAGTCTGAAATTGTTATAACTTGCAATCTTACCATGTGTGTTTGAGCATGTTCTAGTGATTTCTGGAGATAGCTCAGTGTTCATGTTTTGTTGTGCTTTACCTGTACATGATGCCCATGTCTTTTGTTTTCATGTTGGGGTGCTGTAGCATGTTGTTTTGATGCTTGCAATATGCCTAGTTGCTGTTTTGGACAGTTTGTCCTTTAAACTTGTATAGTGTGCATGTGTTGAACCGTTGCTCTGTTTTGAGTGTGCTCTATATGAAACTTGCTTAGAATTGCATGTGGTTTCATATTATCATGTTGCATACTTATTTTGAGGTGTTTGCTTGATGTTTGAGCGCATTTTGCATCAATGCCATGTTTAACTTGTTTTGCTCATATCTTCTAGGCCGTAGCTCCGAACTAAATGAACTTTATATGTAACTTGACTAGATTCTCGTGTAGATCATCTTGGTGAATCTTAACTTGCTGTTTAACAACTTGAACATAAGGTTTATTCAGATCTGGACCAATTTAGAAATATGCATATGAGGACTTACCGGAATTGTTATATGTTGATCCCGGCCTCATTTAAACTTGCCTTAGTGTGTTGCTCTTGTTTGCATCATCTCTTGCCATGAGTAGCTTCATGTAGTCTTGTCTTGCATCATGCTTGTTCGTGCATCATGCCTTGTTCATGTGTGGTGTGTTTACTATGTTGTGTGTTTCTTCTCGATAGTTCCCGTTTCGTTGCGCTCGTGAGGATTCGTTCGTCTACGCTTGGTTCATCTTCGTGGCTTCATCCATTCGTCTTCTTCATGGACTCGTTCTTATTCCTTGCGGGGTTTCAAGCAAGATGACCACTACCCTGGATCTCACTACTATCATTGCTATGCTAGTTGCTTCGTTCTATCGCTTTGCTGCGTTACCTATCTTTTGCTCATCAAGCCATCCCAAATTGCCATGAACCTCTAACCTTTGACACCTTTCCTATGCAAACCGTTGTTCGGCTATGTTACGGCTTTTGCTCAGCCCCTCTTATAGCGTTGCTAGTTGCAGGTGAAGTTGAAGATTTCTCCATGGTGGACAGGATTTTGGTTGGGATATCACAATATCTCTTATATTATTAATGCATCTATATACTTGGTAAAGGGTGGAAGACTCGGCCTTTTGCCTAGTGTTTTGTTCCACTCTTGCCGCCCTAGTTTCCATCATACCGGTGTTATGTTCCCGGATTTTGCGTTCCTTACGCAGTCGGGGGATTTATGGGACCCCCTCGACAGTTCGCTTTGAATAAAACTCCTCCAGCAAGGCCCAACCTTGGTTTTACCATTTGCCTCACCACCACCTACCCTTTCCCTTGGGTCAGCCAACCCAAGGGTC
>NC_041383.1:307334232-307355490 GCF_002162155.2 Triticum dicoccoides | reverse complement strand
GGCCAGTGCTTGTCTAAGTGTTGGTCCGAACTGAGCTGCCTGCGGGGCCACCTCGGGGCAACTTGAGGGTTGGTTTTACTCGTAGCTAGTCTCATCCGGTGTTGCCCTGAGAACGAGATATGTGCAGCTCCTATCGGGATTTGTCGGTGCATCGGGCGGCTTTGCTGGTCTTGTTTTACCATTGTCGAAATGTCTTGTAAAATGGGATTCCGAGTCTGATCGGGTCTTCCTGGGAGAAGGTCTATTCCTTCGTTGATCACGAGAGCTTGTCACGGGCTAAGTTGGGACACCCCTGCAGGGTATTATCTTTTGAAAGTCGTGCCTGCGGTTATAGGCAGATGGGAATTTTTTAATGTCCGGTTGTAGATAACTTGACACCAGATACGAATTAAAACGCATCAACCGCGTGTGTAGCCGTGATGGTCTCTTTTCGGCGGAGTCCGGGAAGTGAACACGGTTTCTGGGTTATGTTTGACGTAAGTAGGAGTTCAGGATCACTTCTTGATCATTACTAGTTGCCGACCGTTCCATTTGCTCTCTTCTCGCTCTTATTTGCGTATGTTAGCCACCATATATGCTTAGTCGCTGCTGCTGCCTCACCACTTTACCCCTTCCTTTCCTATTAAGCTTTGCTAGTCTTGATACCCATGGTAATGGGATTGCTGAGTCCTCGTGGCTCACAGATTACTACAACAACAGTTGCAGGAACAGGTTTATGCGATGATCATGACGCAAGAGCGATGCTTGCTTGCGTTGAGTTCTTCTTCTGCTTCTTCGATAAGGGGATAGGTTCCAGGTCCGCACCCTGGGCTAGTAGGGTGGATGTCGTTTGAGTTTCTGTTTGTGTTTCATCCGTAGTCGGATGATGCTCTGATGCATTGTGATGTTGTATTCGTGTGGCATTGTACGCCTTATGTATGTATCCCCATCTATTATGTAATGTTGATGTAATGATATCCACCTTGCAAAAGCGTTTCAATATGCGGGTCTATCCTTGGTGGGACCTTCGAGTTCCTTTTGGATAGGGTCGCATATTGGGCGTGACATCATCGTAGAGGCTGTTGAGGGTGGCGGGCATCGCAGAGCCTGGGCACGTGGGCTGGAGGCGTACGTCAAGGTTGTTTGCGAGCTTCTTGATGACAGTGAACTTGTCAAGGAAGCCGACGAGGACCTCGTCGAACAAGGAGATGAAGCTGTCGTCCAAGCGGCCCCTCGCCCTGGTGGCCTCAAGCACTACCTGGAGACGTTCCTCGGTGCCGGGCCCCAGGCCGGCGTCGTGGACCATATGGCACAGCCGACTGATGTCCGCGCTCATCGCCTCCATGGGTCTAGCTTCTAGTCAACTGATCATGCGATTGGAGTGATCACTCTTGCCCTTGGTTAGGGTGCGTATGTGCGTAGGATTTTCTACTAGATTGGACTGGCGGGGAGCCTTTATATGAGAAGTGCAGACTGCGTTGAATTCATGTGCGTGTTGGCCATCTACTCCTCGGCCCTCTACTGCACACCAGTTGGGTCCATGTGTCATACACTCAAAGGCAGGTGCAATAAGTCAATGAAGTTGTGTCCCCCTCCGTGCCGGTGCAGTATAGTCATCTCACCGGAACTCTAGTTCGGGCCAAACAAGAGAACTTTAAGGTTTACTGCTTTATTGGTCCCCTTTGCATTTTGCGCCAAGTTTTAACATTTGATTTAACTAATAAAATGTTAATGCATGTAACCAAAAATGTTGTGTAATTCATCTTACGAGAACCAAATAATCCCAAAACGCTTAGGCACGGTACATTAACTCCCTCCTCGTTTCTTATTTCGTGACATATCAACCAATGAGAGATGTGGGCCGTGCATGCTTTCAATGACTTGAGACTACCAAACATGACATGTAGTGGTTAGTTCATTGCATGTAATCCTATTAATTAGCAAAAAGACATTAAGTTCTCTCGCCAATAGGAATAAAACAATACACCATGTATTCATTTACAGAGGGAGTAGTACATTTTTTGTGACATGCATTACTGGATATTGCTAGTCAAATACTAAATCCAGATGGACGTGGTAGTACTACTAAATCCAGACGGTGGTGCTAGTACTAGTAGTAGTACTACCATGTAGTAGAACTGTACTACAGGTTAGTAAAATTATACGTGCTTCTCCTCACAGTGAAGTGACAAGACCCTGCGACCCTGCGCCGGAGATGACACCTGAGTATAGGCGCCGTGTTCGGCATACCATAGTCAGCCTCACCGTCTGCAGTCACTATCATCATGGCTGTAGAGCTAGCCTGCTTACAACTAGCCGTGTTCGACATAATTTCCCGTGCGTAGATGCCCGTGCATTGCATGGAACACCAAGATTGGGGGTGGACGGCGCCGGCAGCGGCCATCGCGCCAGATTTTTCCATGGCCTTCTAGATGTGGTGGGGAGGATATAAGGCTGATTGTGAGAGACAAGGAGTTATTTGTAAATAGGGAACAAGTGCGGGCATCTTTTTGCAAGGCTGGAGAAGTTTGGTTTGTATGCGTCAGATCTAGATCCGACGGCTATTGGTGAAAGATGGCAGGCACAACATCATCACCAACTAAGGACCTCTTTGATTCGCAGGATTTTGAAAATGCAGGAATAGAACACGGCAATATTACAAGTTTCAAACTGATATTACAAATGTTAGGAGTAATGCTGCACCTACGAAGAGGGAATTACTAGGAAGTTTACGTAAGAACTTTCGTTACTTTAGGAGGACGCAGCATTATCGTATAATCTAAAATCCACCGCCCTGACAAGTCACTAATGGGCAAATAAATTTTCGAGTCTCTGGCCACTTGATGTTTCAAAAACAAATTCAGCTTATGCGGAGACTTTGTCATTTAGGCTTAGACGCTTGCAGTGATCAGCACGCCATTCATTGTTGTGCCGTAGAACACCAAACCTCATTACCTTGAGCACACTTGCCTCCGGAACAAAGAACCTAGCCAATTTAATCTCAGATGTGCTGCCTCAGTAGTCGATCAAATCAATTTATGTAAGATGGAGATCAAGGCATTCGATGAGATTGTTATAGTGCAGCACATTTTCACTTTCGGGTCTTTTTTTGTCTGCAAAAGAAGAGAACATATTAGAGCAGCTGGCTCTATAAGATTGCCGTGTCATCAAGAGGTACCAATATCATTCGCTCATACGATAGGGTTGGCTGGCTAGTGATATTTTTTCACTCTCTCTCTCTCTCTCCCTCTCTCTCTCTCTCTTTCTCTTTCCTCTCATTTACCTAGGAGCACATGAAGAGCTTGGGCATTTGTTTCCTTCCACTATGTGGCCGATGCCATATTTCTCAAAAGTATGCCACATAATATGCATCGATGTCAAATCAAAATATTTTGGCACCGCTCTCGCGATGTGAGAGAGTTGGCACCATTGTGCACACAGACCCACATGTATAAACAAATCAATCAAACCAACTACACCAGCCTCTCACTCTCCCAAACAAGTGTTTTTTATTGCCTCAATCCTATCTCTCTCCCACGCAAGTGTTTTTTCATTGCGTGAGTTGATTTGGCACCGGAGCAAAGTAGGTGATCCAGATTGGGGCACCAGGTGAGCAATGGAGGGGCATCGATGCCAAATGCATCGCAAGTGAATTTGGCACGTGTTTTGGCCTACATAGTGGAGGGCCTGCTGGGTGTGCGTGAGTGCGTCCTTCTGTACATACTGTCGTGGAGTGGTGAATTGTGTGTGAGTGTGTCCTTCACGCGGAAGAAGTGTGTCCTCAATGTGCCCTCAATTTACATGCATGCGGGGTGCTACCCCGAGTGGTTTCAACTTTGTTTACTTCACCGTGTGTCAGATGGGCCTCTAGTTTACTTATTTTCACCCACTGCCACATGGGCCAGCACACGAAGATAGAGAACACGAGCTGACAAGGCAGCATGTGGACTGGTTGACTGGTCAACTAAACAATATATGGAGCTATACGCCGACACACTGAGCGTATAATCCGTCGATATAGAGAGGTCATGTGAGAGGGGAGGCCCGTGAGAGATAGCAGAGACAGAGAAAGAGCTACTCCCTCCACTCAATAATGTAGTGGCAACATTTTTTTTAAAGTCAAACTTTTGAAACTTTAACCAAGTTTATAAAGAAAATACTTATATCTACAATACCAAAGATAAATGATAGTATGAAGTAAGTACATGTTGTAATGAATCTAATGATCGTTCCAGATGTAAATGTTTTTCTCCACATATACCTGGTCAAACTTTTCTGAGGTTTCACTTTTCAAAACATCTATATGCTTATGGATGTGAGAGAGTCCCTAACTAGAGAGAGAGGGAGAGAGTGTGTGTGTGAAGTAGAAACAGTGAGTGAAAAAAGTGTGTGTGCGTGTGTGAAAGAGACATGGACAACACACGATAAAAGTAGAGAAAAAGTGTGTGTGTCTTATGCAAACATATCACACATGCATCTTCGACAACGGAAGCAAGGTGAGGAGATAGTGTGTGGTTGTTTGCAACCGAGAGAGAAAGACCCCTAGCACGTGGCCAAGAGGGGTCTGACAAACAAGGGGGAGAGGTCGAGAGAGTCGTACGAAGAAAATGCAGACCTGGGGAGGAGAGAGTGTATGTTTATCATAGAGAGATCCCCGGGAGATCGTGATGGGACTACGTGAGCAGGAGATCGAGTGACAAGGTGTGTGCGCGATAGAAGATAACCCGAGAGATATTTAGATAGACGTATGGATGGAAGGAGACAATACGTGTGTCCCTGATGGCTAGTGAGAGATAATCATACTTAGGGGGAGTCCGTGCGCCTATGATGGAGTGAGGGATTATGGTACTTAGGGGGGTGCGTGTCACATAGAGAGAACAAGGGTGGAGAGTGTTGGGTGGGTCTAAATGTAGCGTGAGCGAAACATGTGCATGTGTGAACCAGGGAGATATAAAGTTTGAGAGAGATAGAGGAGCCCCGATAAGGTTGAGTGGTGCGTCAGATAGCTGAGAGGGGGAAAGAGATATTCCATCCGCTCGATGATGCAGTGCATGTAAATTTTTTAGAAGTCGAACTTTGGAAACTTTGATCAGGTTTACGCAAATGTTATTTATATCTACAATACCAAAGATACATCATATGAAACTACATCTCATGGTGAATCTAATGGTATATGTTTGCCGTTCTAGATGTAAATGTTTTTCTCCACGTACATGGTAAAACTTTGTGATGTTTGACTTTTCAATAAATCTATATGCTATGGACCGAAGAGAGTGCCTAAGTTCAGAGAGATCAAGTGCGTGTGAAGGAGAATGAGTGAGTGTGCAAAAGGAGTATGTGTGTGAAAGAGAAAGTGACAACAAATGATAAATTAGAGAGAGTGTGTGTTTTTTGTTTCTTATGCAAACATATCACGCATGCATCTCCAAGATAGAAAAGCGAGGCGAGGAGATACACGAAGATAGCTAGTGCATGATTGTTTGCAACGGAGAGAGACACCCCTATAGCACATGTCCAATAGAGGTCTGGCCAACAAGGAACAAAGGTCGAGAGGGACACATGGAGAACGTGGACGCATGGGGAGGAAGAGAGGGTGTGTTTGTGATAGATAGATCCCCTCGAGATCGTGAGGGGACTATATGGGTGGGAGATCGAGGGAGGTGCATGCGTGATGGAAAGATGCCCCGAGAGAAATCGAGATAGACCATGCACATGTTTGTGATGGATACTAAGATTAGCTAGTCATATACATTTAGGGGGGACTGCGTGTGCCTACAATTGAGTGAGAAACCATCATACTTGGCTAGCTAGGCATGAGATTGTGTGTGTGTGCGTGTGATATGGAGAGAGAACGAGGGAGAGAGATAGAGTTTTAGATGGGTCTATCGAGTGCGAGTGAGATATGCATGTGTATGTGTGACCCAGGTAGATGGAGAGTTTGAGAGAGAGAGGGAAGAGCTCCGAGATGACAGAGTGGTGCGTGAGAGAGTTACGGGCAATGAGCCAAGGAATTTGTGTTCATACGATGAGTGCACCCAAGATATTTATCTTGGACTAAAGAATCATACATAGTGTGCGAGATAGACCTATAGATGGAGACTGGAGTATATTTGCATGTGAACTAGAAAGACCCCCCCCCATACACACACACAAAGAGAGACAAAGATGGAGAGAGAGGGAGAGGGACCAACAAGGTTTGTGTGTTGGATGTGTGCGACAGAATTGAAGATTGACGGCGAGAGAGAGAGAGAGAGAGCAGGAGTCCAGGAGAGGGGGAGGTCGCATTTTATGCATCAAAGCCTAATATAAACCATGTTTCGATATAAACTTGCATTCAAATATTTAAATTGGAGAACATGTTGTCTGCAATCCACACATGAACGGAGATATGCGTATATCAAACAAGTTCATTAATTTGACTTTCAACATGTTGATTGAGTACTATAATATTGTACAACATGCTACTCGATTGAGGTGTTCAGTTTGGATTTAGTTCACTATTTTGACCTGGTGAACGAGCTATTTCATTGAATCGAGATATTTCATTTTGGGTTTGATTCCCGTTTTTGAGTGGGTCAACTATTTTTCATGTAGTAAATCGCTAGCAACGAGCATGTAAAACCACATTACTCCCGAGCATCATCTCTCCATCTAAAAAAGAAGTGGCAAGTGTCACACCCTAGCTAGTTCATGCATTAGAGTGTTGCATCATGTCTATTTTTCTCAACAGAAACTTGAAATGGGGATGATAGAACCCCCAGCCCCCTCTGAAACCAACTAGGGTTTACTAAAAATATTTTCAATGAACCTGAAATGCCCTTCCAAAATGTCCATCATTTTTGTCTTGGTTCAGAACCTCTGCCAAAAGTGATGCACAACTTTCTAGGTCATCCTAAGGTCTTTGAATTAAATCATAAGTATTTGAGTTTGGGCATTTAAATTATATAAATTATTTTAAATGCTCAAATATTTCCAAACTAAAATGTTCCATGCTGTATATATTCCAGCTAGTGGCCATGAGCAGTTTGGGAAATTTAGGAGTTGTCTAGGTATTTTTAATAAGTCCACAAACCTACAGGATAAATAAAAAAACAGGAAAATAGGAAAAACTTACCTGGCGCCACCTAGCAGGCCCACTTGCCGGCCCAGCCCAGCCACCGCTCCAGCGAGCTGCTTGGCTTGGCCAGGCAGGCAGGCAGCTGCTCGACGGCGACGCCAGCATGCGCCACGCAGCTGCCCGTCGCCCTGCTCCACCCTCTCGCCTTGCTGCTGGCCTGGATGAACTCCACGTCGTGCCTTGAACCCCCAGGACACATCCATTCTTCCCCAGCTCCTCTCCCTCGCTCTCCCGCGCCATGGCCGACGCCACCGCCGCCGCACCCTCGCCGTAGTCGCGCTCTCCGTCAAACCCGCGCTGCGCCACCGTGTCCAGGAGCTTCGCCACCCTCCTCTCCTTCGAGCTAGTCGAGCCCCGAGTGCTCGCGTGCCCCGAAGCCACCGCACTTACCTCGACCGAACCGCCATCGCCGGAGATCCCCTTCGCCGTCGCCGCCGCACCAGCTCATCTCCGACCGCGTCGTCTGTTTCCTCAAGACCGCTGTGAGCCTGGCTACCCTCTCCCCCTTCCCTTTCTTGCTCTCGTGCACCGCCGCGAGCACACGTAGCTCACCCGCACGCGCCGCCGCGGAGCTCGTCGCCGACGTGTCTCTGGCTAACCACCGGCCACCCCACCTTGTCTAACGCACTCACCGCGTTCCCAGGGGCCCAACGCACCTCACCACGTGCCTCACCGTGCCCCGTAGCCTCGGGCTCGTCCTCACCCGGCTCCGGCGACCGCCAAAGTCGTCGCCGGCGACGTCTCCGGCCATCCTGAGCTCAACCACCGCCACCAAGAGCTGCGGCTCGGTCCCAGCTACCTGTAGATGCTCTCTGCCGCCCATTTGGTCGCCGGAGTGCACAAAACCACTCTCGCCGCCACGTTCGGCCTCGCCGGCGGCTAGACGCCGGCGTGTTTGACCTTGACTTTGACTAGGGTGGGTCCAGGTTGACTCCCCTGAGTCTATGACAAGTGGGTCCCCCTCTGCTAATTAACCCAGATTAGTTTAAACTAAATTAAGTTAGTATAATTAACTACTAACATGCGGGACCCACTAGTCAGTTTGACCTGGACCGTCCTGTTGACTTGCTGAGGTTAGCATGACATCATGCTGACGCAGCAATCCTTTTCTAGAATTAAAATAAATCCAGAATGATTTATAAATTCCAGAAAATACCCCAAACTTCAAAAATTCATAGTAAATCAACCATAACTCCAAATGCAAAGTTTTATATATGAAAAATGATCAGAAAAATCCAATCTATCCATTTGTACTGGTTTCATGCATGTTTAAGCAAGCTAACCTGATGTTTAGAGCAGAACTAGATAAAGCACTTATAAGGGCCATGTATGAGTTTGAAACTTGAATCTTTGATTCAAAATGGTTCAAACCCATCTGGTTTTAGTTGCATTAGCCCAACACACTCATATTGCCATGTTCCATGCATGCATCATATTGTTGCATATTGTTTGGTAATGTTGTGTATCGGTGCTCTTTGCGGCCGGTTCTGCCTCCAAGGAGTACCATGATTACCCTAACGAAGAACAATATCAGTGCATCGACCCATCAGGCAAGCAACCAACCATTTGATCATATCGATACAATCCCATGTTCTCGCTCCTGCTCTCTTTTACTGCATTAAGACAACGCGTTTCAAACTGTTGTGTGCTACGGTAGTTGAACCCATTTCCTCTGCATGACCTGTCATTGTCACAGTAACTAGATGAAACCCACTAGCATGTGTAGGAGTTGTTTGAGCCATATGTATGTGTTGTTCCTACCTTGCTATGCCTGCTATGCTTAGAGTCGTGTCAGGTCTGGTTCATCTGGGTGATGGGCTAGAGTGAAATGACCATGCCGGTAATGAGAGTGATGTGGTGAACACGATTTGGTAAAGGTATCGATGGAAGGCCATGTAGGAGTACATGGTGGGTTGTTTCATTGAAGCCGTCCTTAAGCACTGAGATCTGTATGTGTGATTTAAGAATCAGCTACTACCATGCATTGGGCCCGAAACCAATGGACCCTCTCGGCTTCTTATTCACCCTAGTCTTCTGTCCAGGAGTTGCAAGTAGTTTCTGGTGTTTGTAGCTACTGGAGGCCGTGGGCAGCGCTGACCGTAGGGGTGCGCTGTGATGCGGTAGGTACGTGGCCGGGTGTACCGAATACCCGTCAGGTATCTCGGGAACCCTGTACACATCGTTCGGAGCCGTATGGGAAACCTCGGTCGGACTCCCTGCGGATGGAACCTGAATAGGCGATAATCTTGGATTAGAGACTTGGGTGTTTAGGTAGGTCGTGGCCGACACCCACGTTGGGCTTCCGCTTGAAGGTTGCTGAGTACATGTCGTGTAAACGGCGGTAAGTGGTGAGAGCGTGTGTGAAGAAGTACACCCCTGCAGGGTTAACATTATCTATTCGAATAGCCGCGTCCGTGGTAAAGGACTACTTGGTTGCCTATACAGTTCATAGACAAGTAAATGGATACTACTAAAAATCTCAAGATAAGCGTGAGTGCCGAGGATGGCTCCTCCGTAGGATGACGGAGGTGGATCCTCGGTGGTGTATTGGAATGGTGAGTAGTGGACTCGTGTGCTCAAAACCATTTCAAGTTGGTGTATCGTAGGATAGCTTAGCCAAGAGTCAAAGCTGGCTTGCTGCAATAACCCCACCAACCCTTCTTGATAATGTGCATGTATGTAGGATCTGATGTAAGTCTTGCTGAGTACCTTTGTACTCATGTGCTTTAATTTACATTTTTCAGAAGACGCTGCAACCCCTTCTGATGGGTTCTTCATAGACATTGACATCGATGAGTAGACTGAGGCCCAGGTGGTGACCCTGAGCTTGTGAAGGACCATGTAGTATAGCCAGGCTTTCCAAGCCTCTTTTATTTTACTAGTTGTCTGTACTCAGACAAGTTACTTCCGCTGTTGGCTTGTATGTCTGTATGACTTGAATGTTGGGTCGTGTGACGCGTACTTGTGTGTATGCTATGTATGGCTCTCTGAGCCTTAAATAAAGTACTTGTGTTGTAGAGCCATGTTGTGATGCCTTGTAGTATTTGCACATATCGAGCATATTGTGTGTATGATTGAAATGCTTGGTATGTGTGGGAACTGACTATCTAGTTGTTTATTCTTAGTAGCCTCTCTTACCGGGAAATGTCTCCTAGTGTCTCCACTGAGCCTTGGTAGCTTGCTACTGCTCCAGAACACTTAGGCTGGCCGGCTTGTGTCCTTCTTCGTTCCTGTGTCTGTCCCTTCAGGGAAATGTCACGCGATGGATACCGGAGTCCTGTTAGCCCGCTACAGCCCGGTTTACCGGAGTCCTGCTAGCCCAGTGCTACAGCCCGGATTCACTTGCTGATGACCGACACGTTCGATGTTGGGTCATGGATGCCTGTCCCTGTAGGTCTGTGCCACTTTGGGTTTACGACTAGCCATGTCAGCTCGGGCTCTTTACCATATGGATGCTAGCGACACTATCATGTACGTGTGCCAAAAGGCGCAAACGGTCCCGGGCAATGGTAAGGCGACATCCGTGGGAATACCGTGCGTGAGGCCGCAAAGTGATATGAGGTGTTACATGCTAGATCGATGTGGCATCGAGTCGGGGTCCTGACAGCGTTGGCATCAGAGCCGGACTGCCTGTAGGTTCTCCAAGCCAAACTGGTCGATGTTGAGTCTAGAAATGCTTTAGTTATATGTAGGGGTATTGTTTGTGGGATGGAACGTAAGGCTCTTTTTACTCCTCTATCTCATGACATTCTGATCTGAGTCAGTCTATTCTTCCACCGGGGGTTAAGGAATTAGGATCTCTTCTCTCTATCAGGTTCACATGTTACTAATCAGTAGTACCTTATAGGTTTGATGGATACAGGCCTAGTTCAGTTCTACTACCCCATTATGTTACTAAGTTGGACCCAGAACCTTGATATGATGTTGTTGAGTGTCTATGCAATTCTTTGTCAAATGCCTCAAAATCCTTTTGAGCATTTACAGCCGTTATGCTGTCCAATTTCTGCTAGGAATCTTAATGTCTTGTGTTTATCATGTTCCAGATGGCGACCCGTCCTCAGAATCAAGTGGTTCATTTGACTCGATGTCTAGATGTACCCGGCCATACTGCCATGTTGGTCAGGGTAATGACTGAGGCTGGATACCGTTGCTATCCTGAGTACACGGTCGAAGAGCAATTCTGAGACTTTAATCAAAGTCAATATTTTTGCATTGTCAGGATATTTCCATCTTATCCTGGATCTACCGAGCCCCTCCACTGCTCCTATGGACTCGGGGTTACTATTGAGATGGCTGTGCAGGATGCTGCCTACTCTATGATGACCATCATGCGAGTCAGGACTGGCTTATTTCGGGACTCTAACTTCCGGTATATGCCAGCATCACTTCCGGGAGCACAAGGGTATCTCCAGGCTATCTATGCTGACTCCACTCAGGAGGATTCACGGACCCGCACCACTGCACAGTTGCTTGAAGACAAGGACCGTGAAAATCGGGCCTTGAGACTAGAGCTTTTCAATACCCGTGCTGATCATTGGGCCACTTTGACTCGGTTTGCACCGGCTGTGCAAGCTAGATATATGGATATGCGAGATCTCTATCCTGTAAGATCTGCTTTGCCAGACGTGATGGACTGGCGTGATGTAGGAGGCATCACCCCACCTCGTGGTCCCCGTAGGCCACCGTTTATTGGTCCAAGACCTCATCCTAGCCCCTATGGTCCACAAGCTCCGCGGGACCGACTGTTTCCGGATGATCACGTTGAGCTTCCAGGCTATGGAGGTGACTTCTATGAAGACTACTACGGAGCTGTCTGAGTTAGTAGTAGTATCACTAGTATCGTACTAGCTGTATCGTCCACCGTCCTGCGTGACTGGTGGGATATGCCTTAGCTTGTACCGCCTTCTGGAGGTGTAGAAAAATAATGTATAGGAGCTTGGAGTGCCTCCGATGAGATGTAATCCTTTTTTTTCACCGTAGCAGTACTTTGTTTGGTTCTGTACTAAACCTTGTATGGTGTGTATGACGATGGAATAAAAGAAGCAGTTTTTGTGTCTACCATGTCACACGGATGCTCATCTTACATTCCAAGTTATCCATTGCATTCTACATTTCTATGTCAGAATCCTATCATCCTAGACTAAACCATTGCTTTGTTTTCCTAGGATGGTTAACACCCGCACCAACCCTGCTCCCCCAGAGCAGGCCGAAGGCAGCAGAGTTGGGGGAACAAACCTGCCTCACCCCCCCCCCCTCTCTGGCCGAAGTTATGCTGGAAGCCGAGAGAAACAAGCGGGAGACTAACCGTTTGTTGGAGCGCATCGAGCAAAACACAACACACCATCAGAGAAATAACTTGGTGTCACTCAGTGATTTCATCAAGTTACATCCACCCACTTTCCACCACTCCGTCGAGCCTCTCGACGCCGATGACTGGCTTCGCAGTATTACTCACAAATTGCGTTCTGCGCTAGTAGCTAAGGCTGATAAGGTCACCTTTGCTGCATATCATCTTGAAGGCCCCGCCAGTCTATGGTGGGAGAACTATGGAGCTATGCGCCCAGCGGGCCATGTCACTACTTGGGCTGAATTCAGCGAGGCTTTCCGTGAACATCACATTCCGGAGGGTCTCATGGACCGTAAACGTGAGGAGTTCTGCAGTTTCACTCAAGGTCGACTTTCTGTGGATGCTTACAGCAGGGATTTCGGTAACCTTGCACGATATGCAACTGAGGAAGTCTCTACTGATGCCAAGAAGCAAGCAAGGTTCCGTAAGGGACTTAGTCCTGAGCTTTGCCGCGACCTCCGTCTGCATGAGTGCACATCTTTTCAGAAGTTGTTAACAAAGCCATCAGTGCTGAGTCTGGTCAGACCGATTATGAAGCAACACGCAAGCATGGCCGTGACATGGGTTCCTCATCCGGTGCTGGTCCTCAGAAGCGCCGCGTGTGGGTGCCTAACACTGCCCTGCTACCCAGGTTCACACCGAGGCCATCCTTTCAGGCGCCTCGCCCCGCTCAACAATTTGCACTAGCCAAGCCCTATGGTGGTCCAACCAACAATCCTCCTCCACGTACCAGCTCTGTGACTTGCTTTAAGTGTGGGGAATCGGGCCACTACCTGCGCGAGTGTCCCCAGACCAACCCCAACCAATCTGCAAAAGCTGTTGGCCGTGGCAAGCCGACAGGAAAAGTGTTCAACGCCAAGCCGGCCACCGCTGCACGTGGCCATGTCAACTGTATCTCTGCAGAAGAAGCTCAAGAGGATCCCAATGTCGTTCTTGGTACGCTCCTTGTTAATTGCCACCCGGCATGTGTTCTTTTCGATACTGGAGCATCTCATTCTTTCATATCCGAAAATTATGCTCGTTTGCATAACACCGCATTCTGTGACATGCCGTCCACTATGGAAATATCTACTCCTGGTTCTAGATGGCAAACCTCTAGAATAAGCCATGGAAATGAAATTCAAGTCGACAGACTTGTTTTTCTCGCATCTTTAATAGCCCTTAAATCTTCAGATATTAATATCATCTTGGGTATGGACTGGATGTCAGCCCATCATGCCAAGATTGATTGTTTCTCTAGGACTGTTCAACTCACACATCCTTCGGGAAAGATAGTCAATGTCTTGACCCGAGTAGCCAAGCGGCAACTATATTCTCTTAACGCCAGTCCCCTGCCAGACCTCGAAGACGTCCCGATAGTCCGTGACTTTCCGGATGTCTTCCCAGAGGAATTGCCAGGTGTTCCACCTGACAGAGATGTTGAGTTCGTGATAGATCTCATTCCAGGAACTGTCCCAATTTCTAGAAGACCCTATAAGATGGCACATTTTGAACTAGCCGAACTTAAGAAACAACTCGATGAGTCCTTGAAAAAGGGTTTCATCCGACCTAGTTCGTCTCCATGGGCTTGCCCCGTCCTCTTCGTCAAGAAGAAGGATGGTACGGACTGGATGGTTGTAGATTATCGACCCGTCAACTTGGTCACAATCAAGAACAAGTATCCGCTCCCTAGGATCAACGACCTGTATGATCAGCTCGCTGGATCCTCAATCTTCTCTAAAATGGATTTGAGGTTGGGCTACCATCAAATCAAAATCTGGAACGGGGACATTCCTAAAATGGCCTTTGTTACTCGTTATGGCCAATATGAGTACACTGTCATGTCCTTCGGTTTAACCAACGCTCCAGCCACTTTCTCTCGCTTGGTGAACTCAATCTTCATGGAGTATTTGGATAAATTCGTCGTGGTTTACCTCGATGATATACTCATCTACTCCAAGAACGAGGAAGAACATGCTGAACATCTAAGGCCAGTGTTAATGAAACTTCGAGAGCATCGTCTTTATGCCAAGTTCTCCAAATGCGAATTTTGGTTGCCAGAAGTGACCTATCTAGGGCATGTAATTTCTGGTAAAGGTATTGCTGTTAATCCCGAGCGAGTTCAAGCCGTCCTTAATTGGACTCCACCTGAATCAGTCAAGCAAGTTCGGAGTTTCCTTGGCTTAGCGAGCTATTGTTGCCGCTTTGTCAAGAACTTCTCCAAAGTTGCCAAACCTCTAACTGAACTCCTCAAGAAAGATAAAAAGTTCGAGTGGACTCCACAATGTGAGCACAGCTTTCAGGAACTGAAAACACGCCTGACATCTGCTCCCGTATTGGTACCACCAGATTTCTCTAAGGACTTTGTTATTTATTGCGACGCCTCGCGACAAGGACTAGGTTGCATCCTCATGCAAGATCATCACATAATTGCTTATGCTTCAAGGCAATTGCACCCACATGAGGAGAATTATCCTACTCATGATCTAGAGCTTGCAGCTGTAGTCTATGCACTTAAAACTTGGCGACATTACCTCCTCGGTAATCGTTGCGAAATCTTCACCGATCACCAAAGTCTGAAGTACATCTTCACCCAACCGGATTTGAATCTCAGGCAAAGATGTTAGGTTGAGTTGATTACGGATTTCGACTTAGGGATAACTTACACCCCAGGAAAAGCCAACATCATGGCTGATGCACTAAGTCGTAAATCTTATTGTAACAATCTGATGTTACAACAAAGTCAACCGCTTCTCCATGAGGAATTTCGGAAGCTTAACCTTCACATTGTTCCTCAAGGATTCCTTTCCACCTTGGTGGCGAAACCTACCCTTACGGATCAGATCATCAAAGCGCAGAAGGTAGATCTGGGGATTTCCCGCATCAAAAGAAACATCAAGAAAGGAGTTGCGAATTGTTTCTCCATTGATGATCAAGGAGTCGTATACTTCGGGAACCGTCTAGTGGTTCCCAAAGTGCGAAACCTGAGGCGATTGATCCTAAAGGAAGCTCATGAATCTCCTCTCACCATTCATCCCGGTAGTACCAAGATGTATCAGGACCTACGCCAGAGGTTCTGGTGGACTAGGATGAAGAGAGAAATTGCTCAGTATATTGCTAGTTGCGACGTCCGTCGTCGTGTAAAAGCAGAGCATCAACGACTTGCTGGCACCCTTCAACCCTTAGCTATTCCTGAATGGAAATGGGACAAAATTGGTATGGATTTCATTACCGGTTTTCCCAGGACCAAGAGAGGGAATAACGCTATCTTCCTCGTTCTCGATCGTCTTTCCAAAGTAGCCCATTTCTTACCTGTTTGCGAGAGTATAACCGCTAGTTAATTAGCAGACTTGTACATCTCCCGAATAGTGTCTCTCCATGGTGTTCCACTGGAAGTTAACTCGGATCGAGGAAGTCTCTTCACCTCTCGATTTTGGGAAAGTTTCCAAAATGCTATGGGAACCCGCCTTTCCTTTAGCACTGCTTTTCACCCTCAATCAAGTGGTCAAGTAGAACGTGTCAACCAGATTCTAGAAGACATGCTTCGAGCTTCTGTTATCTCATTCGGACTGGATTGGGAGAAATGCCTTCCATTTGCCCAATTTGCTTATAACAACAACTATCAATCAAGCTTGGGTAAAGCCCCTTTTGAAGTTCTCTATGGACGAAGGTGTCGAACGCCTCTTAACTGGTCAGAAACCGGGGAAAGACAATTCTTTGGCCCGGACATGATCCAGGAAGCAGAAGAGCAAGTTCGCATTGTTCGTGAAAAGTTGAAAATAGCCCAATCTCGTCAGAAGAGTCAATACGACCGAAAACATAAGGCTATGACTTTTGAGGTTGACAAGAAAGCTTACCTTTGGGTTACTCCTCTGAAGGGAACCCATCGTTTCGGTATCAAAGGCAAATTGGCTCCTCGTTACATTGGACCCTTTCGCATTCTCGCTAAACGAGGAGAAGTTTCCTACCAATTGGAACTACCTTCGCATCTCTCCAGAGTCCACGACGTCTTCCATGTTTCTCAACCTAGGCGTTGCTTCTCGGATCCTATCCGTGGAGTGGACCACGAAACGCTTGATATTCAAGATAATCTCACGTATCGAGAGTACCCCGTTCGTATCCTCGATCAAGCCGAGCGTACCACTCGACGTCATAATATCAAGTTTCTCAAGGTTCAATGGTTGCACCATTCTGAGAACGAAGCAACTTGGGAAAGGGAGGATCGTCTTTCACTTGAGTACCCCGCCTTCTTTCCGGAGGAACCTAAATCTCGGGACGAGATTCTTTTGAGTGGGGGTGAGTTGTCACACCCTAGCTAGTTCATGCATTAGAGTGTTGCATCATGTCTATTTTTCTCAACAGAAACTTGAAATGGGGATGATAGAACCCCCAGCCCCCTCTGAAACCAACTATGGTTTACTAAAAATATTTTCAATGAACCTGAAATGCCCTTCCAAAATGTCCATAATTTTTGTCTTGGTTCAGAACCTCTGCCAAAAGTGATGCACAGTTTTCTAGGTCATCCTAAGGTCTTTGAATTAAATCATAAGTATTTGAGTTTGGGCATTTAAATTATATAAATTATTTTAAATGCTCAAATATTTCCAAACTAAAATGTTCCATGCTGTATATATTCCAGCTAGTGGCCATGAGCAGTTTGGGGAATTTAGGAGTTGTCTAGGTATTTTTAATAAGTTCACAAACCTACAGGATAAATAAAAAAACAGGAAAATAGGAAAAACTTACCTGGCGCCACCTAGCAGGCCCACCTGCCGGCCCAGCCCAGCCACCGCTCCAGCGAGCTGCTTGGCTTGGCCAGGCAGGCAGGCAGCTGCTCGATGGCGACGCCAGCACGCGCCACTCAGCTGCCCGCCGCCCTGCTCCACCCTCTCGCCTCGCTGCTGGCCTGGATGAACTCCACCTCGTGCCTTGAACCCCCAGGACACATCCATTCTTCCCCAGCTCCTCTCCCTCGCTCTCCCGCGCCATGGCCGACGCCACCGCCGCCGCACCCTCGCCGTAGTCGCGCTCTCCGTCAACCCCGCGCTGCGCCACCGTGTCCAGGAGCTTCGCCACCCTCCTCTCCTTCGAGCTAGTCGAGCCCCGAGCGCTCGCGTGCCCCAAAGCCACCGCACTGACCTCGACCGAACCGCCATCGCCGGAGATCCCCTTCGCCGTCGCCGCCGCACCAGCTCATCTCCGACCGCGTCGTCTGTTTCCTCAAGACCGCTGTGAGCCTGGCTACCCTCTCCCCCTTCCCTTTCTCGCTCTCGTGCACCACCGCGAGCACACGTAGCTCACCCGCACGCGCCGCCGCGGAGCTCACCGCTGACGTGTCTCCGGCTAACCACCGGCCACCCCACCTTGTCTAACGCACTCACCGCGTTCCCAGGGGCCCAACGCACCTCACCACGTGCCTCACCGTGCCTCGTAGCCTCGGGCTCGTCCTCACCCGACTCCGGCGACCGCCAAAGTCATCGCCGGCGATGTCTCCAGCCACCCCGAGCTCAACCACCGCCACCAAGAGCTGCGGCTCGGTCCCAGCTACCTGTAGATGCTCTCCGCCGCCCATTTGGTCGCCGGAGTGCACAAAACCACTCTCGCCGCCGCGTTCGGCCTCGCCGGCGGCTAGACGCCGGCGTGTTTGACCTTGATTTTGACTAGGGTGGGTCCAGGTTGACTCCCCTGAGTCTATGACAAGTGGGGCCCCCTCTGCTAATTAACCCAGATTAGATTAAACTAAATTAAGTTAGTATAATTAACTACTGACATGCGGGACCCACTGGTCAGTTTGACCTGGACCGTCCTGTTGACCTGCTGAGGTCAGCATGACATCATGCTGACGCAGTAATCCTTTTCTGGAATTAAAATAAATCCAGAATGATTTATAAATTCCAGAAAATACCCCAAACTTCAAAAATTCATAGTAAATCAACCATAACTCCAAATGCAAAGTTTTATCTATGAAAAATGATCAGAAAAATCCAATCTATCCATCTGTACTGGTTTCATGCATGTTTAAGAAAGCTAACCTGATGTTTAGAGCAGAACTAGATAAAGCACTTATAAGGGCCATGTATGAGTTTGAAACTTGAATCTTTGATTCAAAATGGTTCAAACCCATCTGGTTTTAGTTGCATTAGCCCAACACAATCATATTGCCATGTTCCATGCATGCATCATATTGTTGCATATTGTTTGGTAATGTTGTGTATCAGTGCTCTTTGCGGCAGGTTCTGCCTCCGAGGAGTACCAAGATTACCCTAACGAAGAACAATATCAGTGCATCGACCCATCAGGCAAGCAACCAACCATTTGATCATATCGATACAATCCCATGTTCTCGCTCCTGCTCTCTTTTACTGCATCAAGACAACGCGTTTCAAACTGCTGTGTGCTACGGTAGTTGAACCCATTTCCTCTGCATGACCTGTCATTGTCATAGTAACTAGATGAAACCCACTAGCATGTGTAGGAGTTGTTTGAGCCATATGTATGTGTTGTTCCTACCTTGCTATGCCTGCTATGCTTAGAGTCGTGTCAGGTCTGGTTCATCTGGGTGATGGGCTAGAGTGAAATGACCATGCTGGTAATGAGAGTGATGTGGTGAACACGATTTGGTAAAGATATCGATGGAAGGCCATGTAGGAGTACATGGTGGGTTGTTTCATTGAAGCCGTCCTTAAGCACTGAGATCTGTATGTGTGATTTAAGAATCAGCTACTACCATGCATTGGGCCCGAAACCAATGGACCCTCTCGGCTTCTTATTGACCCTAGTCCTCTGTCCAGGAGTTGCAAGTAGTTTCTGGTGTTTGTAGCTACTGGAGGCCGTGGGCAGCGCTGACCGTAGGGGTGGGCTGTGATGCGGTAGGTACGTGGCCGAGTGTACCGAATACCCGTCAGGTATCTCGGGAACCCTGTACACATCGTTCGGGGCCGTATGGGAAACCTCGGTCGGACTCCCTGCGGATGGAACCTGAATAGGCGATAAACCTGGATTAGAGACTTGGGTGTTTAGGTAGGTCGTGGCCGACACCCACGTTGGGATTCCGCTTGAAGGTTGCCGAGTACATGTCGTGTAAACGGCGGTAAGTGGTGAGAGCGTGTGTGAAGAAGTACACCCCTGCAGGGTTAACATTATCTATTCGAATAGCCGCGTCCGTGGTAAAGGACTACTTGGTTGCCTATACAGTTCATAGACAAGTAAATGGATACTACTAAAAATCTCAAGATAAGCGTGAGTGCCGAGGATGGCTCCTCCGTAGGATGACAGAGGTGGATCCTCGGTGGTGTATTGGAATGGTGAGTAGTGGACTCGTGTGCTGAAAACCATTTCAAGTTGGTGTATCGTAGGATAGCTTAGCCAAGAGTCAAAGCTGGCTTGCTGCAATAACCCCACCAACCCTTTTTGATAATGTGCATGTATGTAGGATCTGATGTAAGTCTTGCTGAGTACCTTTGTACTCATGTGCTTTAATTTACATTTTTCAGAAGACGCTACAACCCCTTCTGATGGGTTCTTCGTAGACATTGACATCGATGAGTAGACTGAGGCCCAGGTGGTGACCCTGAGCTTGTGAAGGACCATGTAGTATAGCCGGGCTTTCCAAGCCTCTTTTATTTTACTAGTTGTCTGTACTCAGACAAGTTGCTTCCGCTGTTGGCTTGTATGTCTGTACGACTTGAATGTTGGGTCGTGTGACCCGTACTTGTGTGTATGCTATGTATGGCTCTCTAAGCCTTAAATAAAGTACTTGTGTTGTAGAGTCATGTTGTGATGCCTTGTTGTTTTTGCACATATCGAACATATTGTGTGTATGATTGAAATGCTTGGTATGTGTGGGATCTGACTATCTAGTTGTTTATTCTTAGTAGCCTCTCTTACGGGAAATGTCTCCTAGTGTCTCCACTGAGCCTTGGTAGCTTGCTGCTGCTCCGGAACACTTAGGCTGGCCGGCATGTGTCCTTCTTCGTTCCTGTGTCTGTCCCTTCGGGGAAATGTCACGCGATGGATACCGGAGTCCTGTTAGCCCGCTACAGCCCGGTTTACCGGAGTCCTGCTAGCCCAGTGCTACA
Organism: Triticum dicoccoides; assembly: GCF_002162155.2. Classification (NCBI taxonomy): domain Eukaryota; kingdom Viridiplantae; phylum Streptophyta; class Magnoliopsida; order Poales; family Poaceae; genus Triticum; species Triticum dicoccoides. The sequence continues at coordinate 307,334,990 of NC_041383.1, read as the reverse complement.
GCCCGGATTCACTTGCTGATGACCGACACGTTCGATGCTGGGTCATGGATGCCTGTCCCTGTAGGTCTGTGCCACTTTGGGTTCACGACTAGCCATGTCAGCCCGGGCTCTTTACCATATGGATGCTAGCGACACTATCATATACGTGTGCCAAAAGGCGCAAACGGTCCCTGGCAATGGTAAGGCGACACTCGTGGGAATACCGTGCGTGAGGCCGCAAAGTGATATGAGGTGTTACATGCTAGATCGATGTGGCATCAAGTCGGGGTCCTGACAGCAAGCTAATATTTCAAAATTTGATTCGAATCAACTTGGTAAGGTAGACGTGGATGCTCGTTCTCCCAAAACTTGAACAAACCGTTAAACACCCTCGGCTTGGTGGAATTCGCCCAAGCAAATAAATGGTGAATGCAAAATTACCGGCCTATGTGGGACACGCATCAATTGGCCCGTTGTACATCGAGGGTAGGTTCATAACTTCATCCAAGTTTGCCTTCTCCTCGTCCAAAATGACATGTGCCAAATAATTCATAAACCATGGTCGGCAAAACACCCTCTCCTCGCCCGAAATAGCTCATGCCCACTATTTCAAAACACGCGCTCCTTGCCCGAAATCGCTCGCGCCCACTATATTTCAAAACACGCCCTGCTCGCCCGAAATCGCTCGCGCCCACTATTAGGGGAGAAGAAAAGTTACTCTACTATCCCCGACCCTCAGTACACAGACCCAAGCCGAGAAGCCTAAAGGTAGGGGTAGA
>NC_041383.1:307279288-307333834 GCF_002162155.2 Triticum dicoccoides | reverse complement strand
CACACACATTTCAGATAAATGTGTTCGTAAGACATGGTTCCACTCCCCTCCCAATTCCCTCCCCATTCATACCTCGTGGGTGCCAAATCACCTTCTACTCGGAAGCTCCCTTCTCCCCGGCCGCGGAACCTCGGCCCCTCCTCCATGGCGCCCCCCACCGCACCAAATTCACAGCCGCCACCTCCTCCCTAATGCCGAAGATGCTGTCCATTTGCCGTCGTGCACTCGGCCATGTGCCTCTTACTCCGTACTGCTGGAGATGCCTCGACAATGGCCGCGTGAATCGTACCGGAGCCGATTCACCCCCACCGTTGTTCACAGCACCGGAGTGGCTCCAACTTCGGATCTGTCCAGAGCCCACGCGCTGCTTCCCCATAGCCGTCGACCATCGCGACATCTCTGCTTCCCTACCGCCGGTCGCCACTGCAACCGCGCCGGCCTCACCGACTCGGCAGCTGGAGCTTCCTACTTCACCGTGCCGCCAGATAGGTCGCTCTCTCATCTCAAATCACTTTATTTAGGCGTCAGTGTTATGAATTTTTATTCTGGGCCAATCTATTCCCAATGGGAAGCAGTACCCCTCGAGGCAGCGGAGCTCCTAGGCTGCCGATTGGCTGGTGTCTAACGTAAGGGTGCGGGGGCGCAAGTTCGCCGCGGAAGCGGCGCTTAGATGGCTATCTTAGAGTTGCATGGGTTGAAGGTACTGCAGCCGCCGGATTTAGATGACGGCGAGCCTTTGTGGATTGGCTTGGGGGCGGCGCAACCATGGCAGTGTGGTGGGGCGAGGAGCGGGGTTTTGGTCGGGGCCTCAAACGGCGGAGGCAGGCTGCTCTGCCGTTGGTCACTGGCTCTTCGGGGAAGATTCCGAACAGTGTCAGGCGGGAGGCACAAGACGGCCATCAAGCCATCCGGCGTAGATCAGACAGTACCAAAATAAAATAAAATCGTGTGACCCCAATTTAGTCTTCAGTCAACAGACGTGTGACCACTCTCGTACCTTGCTATTGATCTCTTAGGGTATTTCTTCAGATCAAAGAGATGTGTCATTATTAACATTATGCGTTTTCTACATCTTCAGCCACACCGTCTTCCGACTCATCGCAGCTGCTGCAACAAGGGAAGGATACACCAGAAGAGAGCTATATTCCCCACTCAACAGTTCCCTGCATCGAATGCGCGTGCCCGACATGGACAGCCACAACAACTGCAGGGTCATTGATAAGTCAACACATGATGCTCACTCCTATGGATGGCGGCCAGATAGGTTGTACCCTCATCTTACTTGTGTGCAACATTTATGGCTTTGTTATTCATCTAAGCATGGAAAATAGATTATCACATTTCACTGTATATTCATGTTGATCTCTTACGGGTCTTGTTCAGGAGTTAACGTTGTTCCATAGTTCAGCTAAGAGACTTGTTCTTTAGGTAATGTTGTTCCATAGTTATCATCCATCAGCCAATGCTATCCCACAGGCTGGTGATTATAGTATTATATCACTCTAGTATTACCTATGTTGTTCTTTAATACTTTTGTGTGCCATCTAGTTAATCTCGAGTACAAACGATACATATTCTGTAGCTTTCATTTGTGTTCTCCCTTTAGTTTTTGAGACCTGTTGCTGCTAGTTAACCCAGTCCTACTATTTATGTCGTCTCCTACAGGCACTCATTACATAAATCTAACTACTAGTTGTCTTCCATGCATGTCAGATATAACTGCACACACCAATTTATGCACAAGAACCTCATGGAGCAATGTAACGGCCAACAAACTTGACGTCAATGATACCCAATATGATGGAACATGTAAAGGCAGTTCTTCACAAGACTTGCAGGAAGATGATGAATCCTATTCACCCCACAAGCTCCTTGCTCTTACTTGGCCCTTCATATGGGTACATCATGCATATAATGTCCTGGAGTGCATCTACTCTGTTGCAATGCCTTGTGCTTAGCCTGCTGATCATGCATGTAAATATGGCATGCCTTCCTGTTTTTCAGTACCTATTCCACTCATGATAACATGTTTTCAAATTCAAGTATTGTCATTCTACTCTATCACAATGCCATCTGCTTACTTTGGACATCATGCTTCTGAATATCTTATGCATTGTTATTCATCAGTATGTACTTCATCTGTCTACCATACCATGTTCTTTTTTTACATTGAAGTGATGTTCTAGTGGTCTCTTGCAATGACATCTAATTTCCCAATCATACACGCATATGTTACCTTAGTGTTTTCTGTAAATATTCCGCTAGCATACAGTTTTCCATTCAAGTAGTGTTTTTTTACACTGTTGTCCTGTCGTATCCCTAGCTCTTACATCATACTCCCCCGTCCGGATTACATGTCGCAGAAATGGATTGGATGTATCTAGAAATGAAATACGCCTAGACCCATCCACTTATTTCCGGATGGAGGGAATACATGTCAACATGTCATGCCTTTTTATTCATCAGTACCTATTCCATCTCTGATGTAGCATGTTTTATAACTGAAGCACTATTCTTCTATATAAGGCATGCAAGGGGAAGATGGCTATGTTAGAATCTGAAGGGTCACTACTTTAGGATGCTACTAACGCGACACTACGATCAGAGACCCTTCGAGAAACTGTGTGCGATGCAATAATCGCAAATGGTGGTGTCAGAGAACCGTAAAAATGTCCAAAACATTTGCGATGATGTATGCATCAAACACGGTTCAGATTTTGGTTCCGTGTGCGATGCAGGGCATACGGTTCAGTTCAATTAACTGTTTGCGATGACGAGGAACAAAAGAAACGGGCAGCCCGATAAAGGCGTGTGCGATACACAGCATATGGTTCAACCAGACGAACTGTTTGTAATGAGGAGGAACAACAGATACGGGCAGCCAAATGAAGGTGTGTGCGATATACGACATACAGTTCACTCAGATGAACTATTTGCGTTGAGCCAAGAGAATAGAAATGGTTCAACTAGACAAGATGTGTGTGATACGCGGCAAACAGGTCTGTAATTAGAAATGTGTGAGAAGACCGATAACAACACAGACGATTCTTGTTAACAAGCCGTGTGTGTTGTGAGCAAACGATTGCTGGTATACAATCGTCAGTGATTGATGAAATCATCACCGACGAGTTCCCTGGTTTAGTCCGTGTGTGATGTGATTTGCTCTGTCTACAGAGCATTAACAAATATACTTAAAAAGACAGCATTGCATAACCAAATTAAGCATACAATTAGACAAGTGACTACACAGATAACATTTTCACACACCAAAGTAAGCAATTACATGCATACTAAACTAGGAGAAACGAGGATCTAATCATCCACTTCTTGTTGCGACGACGCTTGCCATTGCTCTGCTTCCGGTTGGATCCCTCGCCGTTTTGGGGAAGGAGGCACTTCCTCATGTCAACGATCCTCCTGTACATGCTGTAGCATGTGTACGCCTCCTTGGCCGCGCACATGACGTGATCTTTGTCGAGTTTCTTCATCCAGGCCGAGTGCTAGGCACGCTTGTCGTTGTACACAGTTCCAATTTTGGGAACCGTGTGTGATTGACGTACTACCTCCGTCCTGGTTTATTGGTCCCCTCTATAGTTTGTACCAAATTTCGACCAAATATTTGACTAAGAAATGTTTATGCATGTCACCAAAAATTATATAATTGAACACTATGTTCAATTATGCATCCAACGATATAATTTTTGCTGACCTGCACTAACATTTTGTCAGTTAAATCTTTGGTCAACATTTAACACAAATTACAAAGGGGGCCAATAAACGAGGATGGAGGTAGATTCCATCAACCGGACGAATTGCATCCATATCCCACAGTTAGACATAAGTAAACATAGATTAAACATACTTAGATATAGATAATAAGTGTACACATACACAAGCATAGTTCAACCGTCATTAAGCATGCTCAAGCATACATATATAGTTCGATGCCACATCTCATCTCACAAGCCGGCATGATCCTGAAGCTTCTCCAGGTACTCGGCATACGTGTCGTGCTCCACCCTATGAGCATACTTCTTTTGAAATGAGACAACGGTTCATCCTCTTGCACGCGCCAGAACACTTTGATACGCGTCATCAAGCTTGTGGTTGCAGAATGGGGATCGATAGCCATCGTTCCAGGTCCTAATACGCCTGTTATGCATTCCCGCATAAAGCTCCCTCAGGATTTGCCTCTTGTACCTCTGTCGGTGTCAAAACCGGCGGATCTCGGGTAGGGGGTCCCGAACTGTGCCTCTAAGGCTAATGGTAACTGGAGGCGGGGGACACGATGTTTACCCAGGTTCGGGCCCTCTCTATGGAGGTAACACCCTACTTCCTGCTTGATTGATCTTGATGATATGAGTATTACAAGAGTTGATCTACCACGAGATCATAGAGGCTAAACCCTAGAAGCTAGCCTATGATTATGATTGTTGTTGTCCTACGGACTAAACCCTCCGGTTTATATAAACACCGGAGGGGGCTAGGGTTACACAGAGTCGGTTACAGAGAAGGGAATCTACATATCTGAATTGCCAAGCTTGCCTTCCACACAAAGGATAGTCCCACCCGGACACGGGACAAAGTCTTCAATCTTGTATCTTCATAGTCCATCAGTCTGGCATAAGCATATAGTCCGGCTGTTCGAGGACCCCCTAATCCAGGACTCCCTCAGTAGCCCCTGAACTAGGCTTCAATGATGATGAGTCCAGCGCGCAGATTGTCTTCGGCATTGCAAGGCGGGTTCCTTCTCCAAATACTCCAAAGTAGATCTTGAACACAAGAATCGTGTCCGGCTCTGCAAAACAAATTCCGCATACCAACATAGAGAGTACAATATTCCACGAGTCTAATCTGCTGACAACTTTTCCATAGCGTGACATCACGCCGTGGCACGGTCATTATTTGAACTATTTTCTCAACCTGCAACTACACATATTGCGAGGCGGTTTTATTGGCACGTCTTGTCGAAGCAGAGATCGTGTCCCCTTATCACGGGATTCTCATTAATACAGGTGCAGGTAACCCAACCGCGTCATTAGCATGGCGCTTGGGGAATAAGCGAGTTTCTAGAGGAAGTGGGGAGGCGCATGATTTCTGTTGCCTTTATAAAGAAAGAAGGATTCCCCTTTTTCACCCCACGCCTTCTTCTTCCGCCCATTTTCTTTCGCTCGAGCTCTAGCGCCCAAGCATTCACCTTCCCCGCCCACAAAGGCATTCCGAAAATGCCCGGATCCGGAGCTGGAGGCAAGTGGATGGCCTCTACCGTCCAGGAGAAGGATATTAAGAAACTTCAGGAGGCCGGGTATCTGGACAAGAAGATCGACCACCGTCTTCCGATAACGGGACAGATCGTCCCTACTCCGGAACCCCACGAGAGGGTTGTATTCCTCCCTCACTTTGTCTACGGGCTAGGGTTTCCTCTCCACCCATTCTTTTGCGGCCTTATGTATTACTATGGGATGGATTTTCATGATCTATCCCCCAATTCCTTCCTCGGCATCTCGACATTCATCATCGTGTGCGAGGCCTTCCTTCGCATCTCTCCACACTTCGGATTATGGCTGAGGATTTTCAATGTGAAGCCCAAGGTGGTGAACGACGAGCACGCCGAGTGCGGAGGAGCCATGGTGAGCAAGATGCCCAACGTCACATGGCCGTCAGGTACCTTCAATGATTCCGTCAAAGGGTGGCAACAACAGTGGTTCTATGTCACTGAGCCACGTGGCACAAAATGGGCCACGGCTCCCGAATTCCGATCCGGAGCTCCATTGCGGCTTACGTCCTGGCCCAAGAAGGGCCTAAACTGGTCTTTGCCAGACGAGCTAGCGGTGCTCCAGGCGCATATCAAGGGTATGGAAGACAAGAACATCAAACTTGTCGACGTAGTCCAGGTGATGTTAGTTCGCCGAACTCTTCCTTGTCAATGTAGGGATTGAATTTATCGGAATTCGACCTGGCCAAGCACCAGACCCTACTAGGATTCTTTGACTCATCGCACGAAGACATCTGGAAGGTGCTCTTTAAGTCTGGCAAATCGTGGCAGGACTCAGCCGAGGACCGCGGGTACCAATTGTCCCGACCCGCGAGTTCGGTAAGTCTTCGTATGTTGGCGAGTCATATGCTTTATCTGCATAATCCAAGGGATACACTTAATGTATTTTCCAACAACTCTCATAGGGCTGGACAAAGAAGGTAGACCGGATCTACTGCCCGGCCCCGCTACCAAAAGAACAAGTCGGCCCACTTCTGACAAAGATGCTGGTCCTGGCACCTTACAAGGCGCCGAAGAAGAAGGCCAAGAAAGAGGCCAAAGAGACTAGGGGCAGCCTTCATCGCCAGGGTACTTCGGACATATTGTCCGAAGACCTCGAGGCCCGCTCTTCCTCCAAAGAGGACGAGGAAGAGGAGGAATTGATCCCCCCCCAGCGAGGGGAGAAAGAAAAGGACGGCCTCCACACACTTCGAGGCCGAATCGCCTAAGAAGGAAAAAAAACCTTTCTGGATGAATCCACCACCGCCACCGACAACAGCCCAAAGTGGGATCCCAGGGTCCAGCCCCTGGTTAAATCGTGAGTATATAAAACCCGGACACGTTTGTATATCCAGACTCACTATCGTATAGCGTTAACGCATTGAGTCACGCCTTTTTTGCAGTCTGGCCAGGTCCGGCGCTGAGCAATCCTCATCGGAGGATTCACTGGGCTCAGATGCTATGGACAGCGGTACTCCCCCGACGGCCCCCTCCCCCAAACACGTGGATGACACTGAGGTATCGTCCCAAAGGGACCCAGGCCAAGGAGGAGCTGGGGGATTGTCAAGACGGCGCCAGAGGGTCGAACCTCGGCGGCCGGACACACGAGGGAAAAGGCCCCCATGGACACCGATGGCGGGGGCTATCTTAAATTGGGCCCCCAGCCGGACACAGTTCCGAAGACCAACACGGCTCCAGAATCAGGTGGGCAACCTCCCTCGACAGAAGGGGGTGCGCCTGTTCCACCGGCAACCTCTGCCCAACAAGAGGTGCCGAATACCTTATCAGCGGCGCTGAAGAACGCTTCCATCATTGAAGAACACCGTGCCCTTATGGGTGCGGTGATTGAGAAGATTTAGTCTGCCGAAAACGGACTGACTGAAGCCTGCATCAGCCTTATAACGGGCTTTGAGGTATGTTGTGAGGTTTTAAAGAGTGTCATAGTATAGATAGTAGCCCCTGATACACTATTCGGTGTTCAGAAGGAAAAGCCGGACAGAGGATTGAATATATCTTTGCAGGAGACTTACCTTGTAGTACCTCTCCCTCTTTTTTCCTAAGCAGGCGTCTGTAGTGACTGCCACCTCTCATACTGCGGAAGCCTCCGGACTGAAGCGGAGTCTGGAGTGGGCCGAAGAAGAGCTCTGCCAAGTGAAGAAGCAGCTGAGGGATAACCAAGGTATGCAAAAAACCTTGTTTGCATTCCGTACGAATGAATAATTGAGTATGACGAAAAAATTCATGATGTGCTCTAGGAGCGACGGCCGAAGTCGAGGCTCTTAGGAAGACAGTGGCCGAGGCCAAGAAGAAGGCGGCCAAATAGCAGGCCCGTGAAAAGCACGAGGCCAGGGTTATTGAAGTTCAGCAAGATCTCCAAGAGGCCGTGAAGAAATGCGAGACCTTGGAGCAGAGTTTAACGGAGAAAGAATAAGAACTCACCAAGGCTCATCAAGCCGCACATGATGCCCGGGGCGAAGCCCAGGGCGCCCTTCAGGAAATCCAGGAGGCCAGAAAGATCGCGGCAGGTAAGGCTTTTTCTATGCAAAGCAAATATTTGAAGGAAGAAATTCATGTTACTAATCTGAATTCGGATTTCTCCAGGGGTGTTTGAGGAACTGGCGTGCAGCGTATCTGATGCCGCACAATTCTACCAAGCCGAAGAAGGGAGCTCTATGGAGAAGTTGTTCTGGTCGCAATATCTGGCGCCAAAGCATCCAGTGCCCTTTGTCGATCAACTGAAACAGCTGATCGAGCTGCATAAGGCGGCCGAACTAGCCATGAAGGATTTGATTATTCAGCTATGGCCCGCCGAGGCGATTCCTAGCAGCTACTTCAGGCTCGTGAAGCGGCTTGTAAGTGCCTTCCCTTGACTTGAAGTTATCAAGCGGTCGATCTATATGGAAGGTGCGCGAATGGCCTTCGCCCGCGCCAAGGTGCACTGGGCGAAGATGGATGTTGTAAAGCTGATGATCAAAGGACCGCCTATGGGGAAGGAGCACCGCAAGCCCGAGTTATGTTATGATAGTGTCCTGAAAGGATCCCGCCTTGTAGCGAGCAATGTGCCAAGGATATTATATTCCCATGAATACATTCATGTTATCCTTTGTAATGTTGAACAAGGTCGTTTATATAATATAATGCCTGTTATTTGGAAAAATTTACCTCCTGTGCGGCCATTGTATATATTAATCCTGAGAGTTGGCCAGTCGTCAGCTTCTACCCCCACATAGAAAGTACGGGGGTGTTCGGGATAAACCTGAACACTCTTTACCCCAATTTTGGATCCTTAAAGGAGGTGTTCAGCGCAATGAACCAGGCAATCGGACTATAAGGCTTTATCACCCTCACTTAGCCATAGGAGTTAGACAAAAGAAAGGTAGGCGTAGCCCCTGGTGTTCGGAAGACCGCACTAGGGGCTCTATAAGCACCTGATCGGGGGAAAAAACCAATCCGCCGCACGCTGCATTAGTTATCGCATAATGCAGAAGAAATCCTTAAAGATTTTGTAACCTCTCAAACAGATGACCGGCTCTTGCCACATCATGACAGTCGGTTCTCGGCTTGCTCTACTGAGGTGCTTGTCCAGAAGAACCGGGACACAATCGCAGTAGTTCTCCCTTTACTGCCCTAGCCGATATAGCGAAACGTAGGGTAGGAAGTGTTGGGGAACGTAGTAATTTCAAAAAAAATCCTACGCACGCGCAAGATCGTGGTGATGCATAGCAACGAGAGTGGAGAGTGTGTCCACGTACCCTCATAGACCGAAAGAGAAAGCGTTAGCACAACGCGGTTAATTTAGTCGTACATCTTCACGGCCCGACCGATCAAGCACCGAAACTACGGCACCTCCGAGTTCTAGCACACATTCAGCTCGATGACATCCCTCGAACTCCGATCCAGCTGAGTGTCGAGGGAGAGTTCCGTCAGCACGACGGCGTGGTGACGATCTTGATGTTCTACCGTCGCAGGGCTTCGCCTAAGCACCGCTACGATATTATCGAGCTGGACTATGGTGGAGGGAGGCACCGCACACGGCTAAGGAACGATCACGAAGATCAACTTGTGTGTCATGGGGTGTCCCCCTGCCCCCGTATATAAAGGAGCAAGGGGGAGGCGGCCGGCCTAGGGAGGAGGCGCGCCAAGGGGAATCCTACTCCCACCGGGAGTAGGACTCCCTCCTTCCTTGTTGGAGTAGGAGAAGGGGAAAGACGGGGAGAGGAAGAAGGAAAAGGGGGTTGCGCCCCTTGTCCAATTCGGACCAGAGGGGGGGCGCAGGCCTCCTTCCTTTTGGCCTCTCTCCTCTATTCCCGTATGGCCCAATAAGGCCCATATACTCCCCGGCGAATTCCTGTAACTCTCCGGTACTCCGAAAAATACCCAAATCACTCGGAACCTTTCCGAACTCCGAATATAGTCGTCCAATATATCGATCTTTACGTCTCGACCATTTCGAGACTCCTCGTCATGTCCTCGATCTCATCCGGGACTCCGAACTCCTTCAGTACATCAAAACTCATAAACTCATAATATAATTGTCATCGAAACCTTAAGCGTGCGGACCCTACGGGTTCGAGAACTATGTAGACATGACCGAGACATGTCTCCGGTCAATAACCAATAGTGGAACCTGGATGCTCATATTGGCTCCCACATATTCTACGAAGATCTTTATCGGTCAGACCGCATAACAACACACGTTGTTCCCTTTGTCATCGGTATGTTACTTGCCCGAGATTCGATCGTCAGTATCAAATACCTAGTTCAATCTCGTTCCCGCAAGTCTCTTTACTCGTTACGTAATGCATCATTCCGTAACTAATTCATTAGCTACATTGCTTGCAAGGCTTATAGTGATGTGCATTACCGAGAGGGCCCAGAGATACCTCTCCGACAATCGGAGTGACAAATCCTAATCTCGAAATGCGCCAACCCAACATGTACCTTTGGAGACACCTGTAGAGCTCCTTTATAATCACCCAGTTACGTTGTGACCTTTGGTAGCACACAAAGTGTTCCTCCGGTAAACGGGAGTTGCATAATCTCATAGTCATAGGAACATGTATAAGTCATGAAGAAAGCAATAGCAACATACTAAACGATCAAGTGCTAAGCTAACGGAATGGGTCAAATCAATCACATCATTCTCCTAATGATGTGATCTCGTTAATCAAATGACAACTCTTTGTCCATGGCTAGGAAACATAACCATCTTTGATAAATGAGATAGTCAAGTAGAGGCATACTAGTGACAATTAGTTTGCCTATGTATTTACACATGTATCATGTTTCCGGTTAATACAAATTCTAGCATGAATAATAAACATTCATCATGATATAAGGAAATAAATAATAACATTATTATTGCCTCTAGGGCATATTTCCTTCAGCAAGCACAGGAGCTAGGCAACCCAACTATTGACCCAAGACATGATTCGGAGCCGATGCATATAATGCTATAAGTTCGGGGTGCCGAACGGCCGTGAGGGTGTTCAGACTTTGTTGCCGTATTATGGGTACAACAAAGCCCCTGGCATATTAAGGCGTACCGTAGTGTACAGCTGCTACTTGACAAAAAATATCAATAAGGAAGAACATCAAGTAAGCGTCATATAAAGCCGCATGTTGTAATTGAATAATACGTTGAGGCGTACGAATACAAGTAGTACGATAAAAATAAATATGACTTCGGAACCTGTTGAGACCAGGGGGCTGTGTGCGGATCCGGAGAATAATCAGATGATCATCAAGGGGAATATCCAAGGATTCCCTTACGCATTCGAGTTGTTTCCCTCCTTGGTATGTACTTCCCTTAATAGGTCTGGTCATCAGGTTGCCAGTGATGGCCTAGAGAAAAGTGGACCTGAAAAGAAAATGCAAGAAATGTTTGTGTGCCACGGAGCGGTTAAGTCGCTTTGTGGGGCATAACTGAGCTTTGCCTCCGCCTATCGCCGAAGTGGTTAATTGAGCTCTTGACGAGCTGGGCTATCCTGCCGAGGAGTAGTTTGGTCTCTTTTGACGGTGTCCGGGAGCCTGGCCGTTTAATGAATGTTCGATTGCAAAAGGCCGCTCTGCGCTTCTACTGCTAAGGCGGCGGTATGCTCTTTGGTACAGAGGGAGCTTTTAACCTTGCCATTAACTATTATGACGCCATGTGGACCGGGCATCTTGAGCTTAAGATAAGCGTAGTGTCACACTCGTTGAATCGAGCAAACGTGGTTCGGCCGAGTAGTGCGTGATAGCTGCTGCGAAAAGGGACGATATCAAAGATTAACTCTTCGTTGTGGGAATTATTCGGAGGTCCGAAGACTACTTCCAGAGTGACGGAGCCTGTACAGCGGGCCTCAACACCTGGTATGACACCTTTAAAGGTGGTTTTAGTGGGTTTGATCTTTGAAGGATCGATACCCATCTTGCGCACGGTGTCCTGATAAAGCAGGTTCAGGCTGCTGCCTCCGTCCATAAGGACTCACGTGAGGTGGAATCTGCCAATTATTGGGTCAAGGACCAGTGTGGCTGAACCGCCCTGACGGATATTTGTTGGACGATCCTTGCGGTCAAAGGTGATTGAGCCGGACGACCATGGGTTGTATTTTGGGGCGACTAGCTCCATTGCGTAGACGTCCCTAAGTGCGCACCTCGGCTCCCATTTCGTAATATGGGTGGCGTGTATCATATTCACCATTTTAATTTGCGGGGAAACTTCTTTTGCCATCCTGTGTTTGGTGTCGGGGCTCCTCGTCGTTGTCATTGCTTTGCGACCCCTTCTCCTTGCTTTCGGCACTTGACTTGCCGGACTGTTTGAAGACCCAGCATTCTCTGTTGGTATGATTGGCTGGTGTTCCTTGGGTGCCGTGATGTAATGCCCAGAGAATGACGCTCCAATTGCCTTCCATTTATTTTAGTTGTTGTCGTGTGTTTATTGTGTTTGTTGCATTAAGATAATTGTTTTGCATATTTCTTTTCCCTATGTTGTTGCCATGATCATGATTAGTGCCATTGTCATATTTTGCTTCTTGCATCATGTTCATCTTTTATTGTATTGCATTATGCCATCCTTGTTTGTTTTGCCATGCCTATCTCTTCTCATATTGCTGTTGGTCAGTCATGTTGTTGCCATGAGCATCATGTGCATTGCACTCATCCTTATGTTACATTTTACTTCCATGTTGTGTGTGCATCAGCCCTTGCAATCTCTCTCTCAAGCCATGCCCATGTATCATCACCTCTTCCTTCCTTCTTCCTCCATGTTTTTGCAAGTGACATTATTCCCTCCTCCATTAATGTTCATTTATTTCCTGATGATCTTACTCCATGCCTTATACCTCTCTATCAAATTTCAGCTCATTTGGATTTGATTCGGTTGGGTTCAAAAATGACTCAAGTTTGAATTTAATTCAAACTTGAATTATTTTTCTATCTCTAAAAATTACGAGGTCACTTTTATCAAATAGTGCATAAATCTAGGAGCCCAGGAATATTTGTACTTCCTCCTTATTCTTCCCTAGACACCCTGTTTTTTTCCCTTCTTCTATTTTTTTATTAAATATAAATAGAGATCTAAAAGAAACAGGAGAAGGGCCTTACCTGGACTCCAGCCTAGCACCAGTTCCCTCAGCCTCATCCTCCAGTCCACTAGTGCCACGACCCAGCACCAGCTCCTTCACCATCAGCAACTTTCACCCATGCGGGGCCTACTTGTCAGCCTCCCTTTGTTACTGTGCTTCCTCCTCCTTTGCTCGTTTCCCTCTCACAGCAAAACTCCACGGGAGGTCCTATTGGACGCGCTTTGCGTCCAAATGTCGTTGAAACGCATAGGGGCGCAGCCTGACTGGGCCGGCCCATCGCGCTGTACTGGTGGAAAGAAAAGAAAGCAAAAAAGGGAATGAAGGAGCGATGGAAACTCGAACCTGCGACCTACAGCTTTGAAGTGCATGCTCCCAGCCATTCCACCTGACTAGCATTGCTTGTAGCAAACCAACGCGCACTTTTAATAACTAGCACGACCATACAAGCGGACTTGTCCACCGTATCGAACCAGAATTACACACTGTAGTGAACATGTTAAAACAAATTGTACATTTTTTTCTCAAAGTGTATATTTTGAAAAAGTGCGACCATTTTTTTCATTTTTGAACATATTTTGTACACGGGAACAATTTTTTGCGTAAGTGCACAAAAAAATTGAAACTGCAGAAAATGTTGTGAACAAATTATGAAATCCCGAACAAATTTTAAACCGCGAACAATTTTGAATTTTTGAACAACTATTTGAAAAATGGAACTTTTTATGAAATTACAAAAAAATGAAACTGCGAACATTTTTTGAATTTTTGAACAAAAATTTGAAAATGGAACTTCATGAAATATCTAACAAAATTTGAAACCACAGACATTTTTTCAAATTCCTGAACATTTTATCAAACACGAAGATTTTTTGAATTTCATACCAAATTTTGCAACCGCGAATAATTTTTGCAATTCCGGAAGTTTTTTTGAAATAGGAACATTTTCTAAATTTGTGAACTGAACAAATTTTGAAGTAGACGAACATTTTCTAAAATTCCTGTACATCTTTTCAAATTGTGAACAAATTTTTAAAAGTAGAATTTTTTTTAAAATCCTAAAAGCTTTGAATTAAAATAAAAGAAAAATATCAACTTGAAAAAGAAAAAAAGGGAAAAGAGACAAAGAAGAAAGAAAGAAACAGCAAAAGGAAAGAAAAGAAAAAAGAAAGAATAACAATAAACAGATTTTTGAGTGTCAGAACGAATTTTCAGAACGTGGGCAATTGAAAAATTCTAGAACAAAATTAGAAACCCGGAACATTTTCTCAAGTTTCCGAACATTTTTTGAAATTGCAAACAAATTTTGAAAACATTAGAATTGTCAAAATTTGCGAACAGTTTTTCTAAATGGCAACCTTTTTTGAAATTTCCCAAATTTCCTAAATTTGTGAACAAAAACTTAAAATGCGAACATTTTTCAAATTTCTGAACATTTGTTGAAAAAAGAAAATACAAGAGAAAAAGAAAAGGGGAAAAAACAAAAAAGAAAACACAAGGAAAAAATAGACAAAAACCGGTTCAGAACTGCTAGAAGGTTCCTAAAATGCATAAAACCAGACAGAACTGCTAGAAGGTTCCTGAAACCTAATCACGTAATTGGGCCGGCCCAATACATGCGATCCCGCTCGCTCTTGTGTGCGTTTGCTCGACATTGTGATGTAGCGAGCGTCCAATAGGGATTTCCAAACTCCACGGCCAGAGGCACATGGCCACGAGGGCAGCCACGGCCTTGCCCCTCCCCTCCTATAAAGCATTGCAACATCCCCTAGGGTTTCCTCTTCCCATTCCTCCCTTCCTCCGTGCCGCCGCCGCTCCAGGTAGGTCGCCCACGCCATAGATGATGCCATGGCCGAGGAGAGCCCAAGCTCTTCCCCGGCAAGATCCTATTCGTCATCGTCTTCGTCCACGGGAATGACGCGGGCACCTCTGACTTCTTCCATAGCCACGCACCCGACCAGGAGGCTTCCTCCTCGACGTTGTCTTCCTCTGCTTCCTCTACTTCACAGAACCGAGTAGGCTGCCCCGATCATCGCGTCGTCTCACCGTCCCCGTTCTCCTCCGACTCGATACACCTTCAGCATCACACCCATGGTGAGAAGTCGCTTCTCTTTCCATCATCCCTGCTTCAATTTCGTGCCTGCAGGCATCACCCCGTCCCAACCTGAGGCCATCCACCATGGACGACCAGGGGAGCGAGCTCGAGATCGTGCCACGTGCCCGTCTCCACTGTTCGGCCACTCACACACGTAGTCTGCGACCCACGCTCCCGCAGTTGCTCCGCTTGCACACCCTTAGGGACTTGTTCAGCCCCTGCCTAGCCACTGCTCGTGGCGCCTCACCGCACACCCGCACACGGCGTCATCCGTCCAGCCGGAAACCAAGGCCAGCTAGGCTTGGCCTCGCACAAGCACCCACACCCTCGCGTCGTTGCTCCGCCAAACGCGCCCCTAGCATGTTTGTGCACACCTGCTGCCGCCTGCGCCTGATTGTGGCCGAGGTCGAGCATCTTGATCTGGCCCTTTCTGTTCCCGCTTTAAGTTACTTGAACCAGATCCGTTGAGCAATCCTACACAAGGGCCCGAGCTGGATGTTGCCACATGTTCTGTCCTAGCATGTTGGTCACCAAGCAGTTCCACAACCAAGGTATCTGGGGTTGAAATCTCAGCTTCCCCTATTTCTCATTATCGTTTTAGTTATGTTCTGATGATGCTCCTGCGCACATGTTGCCGTGCGTGCTCAGTCACGGTCACAGAGCAATCTACCTGTTTGTTGTTATTCTGTTTTGACTCGAAGCAGTTCGGGAAGATGGTTCATCTACAACCAAACCCATCAATTATTGCCTATGCGTTGTAGTTCAACTGGTTTACCATGCCTGTGCACCTCCAGGAGGTCCTGGGTGCGAAACCCAGCACTCCTATTTTTCCCTCAGTTTTTCTATTTCTTTTGCCTGCACACACATTCAGCCGCTTGGGCCCGATTCCATTATGGGCCGATGCACTGCGTTGCTTCTGGCCCAAGCATGTTTTTTTCTGCTTTGTTGGTCTATCATTTTCCAGTGCATGCATAATTATAGAAAATGCCATCATTTTGATTTGTGAATAACTAAATATCCATGCATCCAAATAGATCATGTCATATATGTAAAATGCTTAGAATTTCATGAACTTTCTAAATATGCAACTTGCATCCATGTTAAAATGTTTAAACTTGTTGTTTATATTCATTTGCTCAAATGACATGTTAATATGGTTTAATTCATAACTAGATAATCGTAGCTCCATTTTAAATAAAATTTATATGTAAATGGGGTAGAAATAGGCATAGATTAACTTGGTGCACTTTATTTTGCTGTTTAACAACTTTAAATTTATGTTATAGGCAGAACAATACCAAATTCGTAAATTGCATATGGGGATTTTCCGGAATTGTTGTTTGTTGTTTCCGGTATCATTTAAGATTGCCTAGATAGGTAGTTTTGTTATGCTTCACCTCTTGCCATGTTAACAACGTTTAATCTTGTCATGCATCATACTTGGTTGAGCATCTTGTCATGTTTGTGTTGTGTGTTTACCCTGTTGTTTGCTTCTTTCCGGTTGTGCTTCTTCTCGATAGTTCCTGTTTCATTGCGATCGTGAGGATTCGTTCGACTACGCTTGGTTCGTCTTTGCCCATTCGTCTTCTTCATGGACTCGTTCTTCTTCCTAGCGGGATTTCAGGCAAGATGACCGTTACCCTGGATCTCACTACTATCATTGCTATGCTAGTTGTCTCGATGCTATCGCTATGTCGCACTTCCTACCACTTGTTTATCAAGACTCCCAAATTGCCATGACATCCTCTAACCTTTGTCACCCTTCCTAGCAAACCGTTGTTTGGCTATGTTACCGCTTTGCTCAGCCCTCTTATAGCGTTGTTAGTTGCAGGTGAAGTTGAAGATTGCTCCATGTTGGAACATGTTTATGTTGGGATATCACAATATCTCTTATTTAATTAATGCATCTATATACTTGGTAAAGGGTGGGAGGCTCGGCCTTATGCTTAGTGTTTTGTTCCACTCTTGTCGCCCTAGTTTTCGTCATACCGGTGTTATGTTCCTTGATTTTGCAACCCTAACATGGTGAGGGGCATGGGACCCTCTTGACATTTTGCTTTGAATAAAACTCTTCCAGCAAGGCCCAACATTGGTTTTACCATTTGCCTAATAACAACAAAAACTTGCATAGGGACTGGCTAGCACCCGAGGATTCTTAATCAACCCCCGGTCCAATGCTCCTCATGAGTGTTGGTCCAAACTAGAGCACTGTGCGGGGCCGCCCCGGGGCAACCTGGGTTATTTTGGCACCTATATGTGTCGCTCATCCATCGTGGCCCGAGACGAGATACGCGCGGCTACTATCAGGGTGTTGGCACGTCGGGAGGTCTTGTTGGTTTTGTTTTACCATTATCGAAATGTCTTGTGCACCGGGATCCCGAGTCTTATAGGATGTCCCGCGATGGAGGATTGTCTCCGCGGATCGTGAGCTTATAATGGGCTAAGTTGGGACACCCCTGTAGGGTTTAAACTTTTGAGAGTCGTGCCCGCGATTATGTGGCAGATGGGATTTTGTTAATATTCGGTTGTAGAGAACTTGACACCAGATTCGAGCCGCGTGTGTAACCGTGATGGTCTCTTTTCGAGTGGGTCGAGAAGAGAACATGGTGGTGTTATGTTTGAACGTAAGTAGTTCAGGATCACTTCTTGGTCATTACTAGTTTGCGACCGTTTGCGTAGCGTCTCTTCTTATTTTTGTATTTGTACGTTAGCCACCATACATTGCTTAGTCGCTGCTGCGTCCTCACCACTTATCCACTCCATACCTTTTAAGCTTTGCTAGTCTTGATACCCATGGTAATGGGATTGCTGAGTCCTCGTGGCTCACAAATTACTACAACAACAGTTGCAGGTACAGGTACTGCGATGATCATGACACGAGAGCGATGCTTGCTTGTCTTGAGTCCTTCTTCTTCTTCGTCGTTCAGGGGATAGGTTCCTGGTCGGCAACCTGGGTTAGCAGGGTGGATGTCATTTGAGTTTCTGTTTGTGTTTCATCCATAGTCGGATGTTGCTCTTTTCTATGATGATGCTGTATTCATGTGGCATTGTATGCCTTTTGTATGTATCCCCAACTATTATGTAATGGTACGATGTAATGATATCCACCTTGCAAAAGTGTCTCCAATATGCGCTTCTATCCTTGGTGGGACCTTCGAGTTCCTTTGGGATAGGGTCACATATTGGGCATGACAAGTTGGTATTAGAGCCTGGACCGACCATAGGAGCCCCCTTGAGTGTTCGTAGCATGGCCGTTGTTGAGTCTAGAAGTAAACTGTTTCAGAGTCTAGTTATATCGGAGAATAGGAATTCTTTTTACTCCTCAACCCCTTCGTCGCTCTGGTGAGGAATCTTGATGTAGGCCTTTTGATTCTTCTACTCTTCCCATTCAAATTTTTCTTTAGGATCACGCAATTGGTTTTTCGATCGTTGGTTCTCAGCTCTTTTCATCTGGTGCATTTCTCGTCAAGTCGATTTGACCTCTTTGTTTTCGCCAGAGCAATCCTCAGTTCTTTGTCAGCGACGAGGTTTTCCCCGTCCTTAGTTGTATTTCTTTTTCCCACCGCCCACCCTTTTTCTTCTTGGAGCCGGAGTCCCTAATTGAGTATCCATCCTACTCGTGCGAAGTCTTTGCATTCTTTCCTCAATTATTTCAACATGTGTCTTCTCTTCAAGTTATTCATCGGTTCGCCCTTTCAAGTTGCATTTGTTTTTATCGACCTCCCTCCCTTTTTCTTCCTGGAGCTTGAGTCTCTTTCGAGCATCAATTTCGTTCTTGCGGAGCCTCTTCAGTATTTCCTCAATGGTCTCAATCGGTGAATTCTCTCAACTTCATCTCGTTTTCTTTACGGTGGATTCAGTTCAAGTTTTCGGTGTTGATCGTATTCTTTGACTTGGCTTAGATGTTTCCCCTTGCTCGTTCGCCTCTCGCCAGTTTATCCTTCCAGAGTGCTCAAGACATCTCAGAAGATTCGTGTTTGCATTCAATTATTTTGAGGTTGTCACCTCATTCAAGTCCCTCAATTGTTCCGGCGCATTCGCTCTTCTATCATTCATTCTCAACGGTGTTTCATTTCAGTGGGCCCTAACCCACAGGTCTTTTCCCAGGATCTTACCTGACTCTTCTAATTATTCCAGAGTTATTCTCAAATTCTTTTCAAAGTGTGACGTAAGAATGGATTCCATTAGTCACATGCCTTCTCCAAGATCGCTTTCAAATTCTTTTAAACTTTGGTTCAACCCCTTCCTCTTTTCATTATTCCAGAGTATCTCAACAATTTTGGTGGTGTTTCTCGTCGTCATTCTCTACAATTGAAGACCGAAGAAGAGTTTCTCCTAAATATTGTTCGTTCTCTCAGAGATTCGTGGTTCCAGCTTCTTGTGATCCTCTCGAACTATTTCGTTTGTCAGAAATTCTTTTCTTACCCATCCGAAGTATGTCAGGAATTGTTTTCTGTTTCGTTTCACCGGAGGCCATCATTCCAGAAGAATTCTTCGTCATCACATTCTAGCTATCGTTATCCATTATCCCGGCGCATGTGTCAAGTATTCTTTAATCATCTCGTGGTCTCTTCGTTCTTTTGCACCTAAATCCTCTCAAGCATATTTGTTCTTCTAATTCTTCCCGGTGATTCATTCTCTTTCATCAGTCATTTTCGAATTCTTACGGTGGTTCATTCAAGGTTTCTTTTCTTTTGTTATCATATCAATTCATTCATTCTTTCCAATCCAACCGGTGGTTCATGAAGACCTTCCTCAAGGTTGCGCCATATACCCCTCAATTCTTCTCCAATAAGAATAACTATTATGCAAAAATCCATTACTTGTCGTCAATTTAATTTGATGAAGGATAAGCATACAATAAATCTTGTTTTCCTCGAAGTGATTAATCTTTTCTTCCGGAGTTTGTTCCCGTTATCAATTTCTTGGTTCGAAGTGTTTCCACCTTTTCTTTTTTGGAGTTCAAATTTCCTCGGTCATTTTGTCGGGACCTCCATCTAAATCACCGCAAGGCTTTAATCTTATTCTTTAATCCTTCATTCTATCTCATCATCCTTTTGTCACCGGAGTTTTTCATGATGGTTCTTCATGATTTAATTCATTCTTCAAGAGTTCATCAAGATTCTTGTTGCTGGAGTTCAAGTATCTCTTCTTCTTGCGTCTCGGAGTGCAAATAATTCTCCGTATTCTTTTGAAGTGGAATTTTGCATTCTCCGTTCTACTTAGCTATTCAAGCACTTGTCTGTGGCATAATTTCACCTCAAGTTTTGAGATGTTTTTCTATAAGTCCACAACAAGCTTATTCTTTTGTTGTTGATTTTCTCAACAACTCCGTTCAATACTTCCTTCTAAGGAGGCTATCGAATTCATTCGCGGTGGAAGTTGTTCTTCTCTCACCCATTCTTTTGGTTCCACTATTTCAATTCTTCAGGAGGCATTGTGTTGTTCATCTCTTCAAGTGTCATCCCATCTTGTGAAGTTCATGTTCTATTCCTTCCATTTTCAGGCGGAGTGTTGCCGGAATTCTTTGATTGTTATTCCTTTTCCATCTTGTTCTAACCGGAGTGGTTTCGGAGTCTATCTTATTCCTTGAGCTTTTGATTTTTGTTATACTCATCGTTCCTCTTTTCTATCGAGTGCTCTCGTCTTTGTTCATATTCTCTCTTGCTTTCTTACTTAATCTCTACCTCTTTCTTTTCCGTCTCGTTCTTAAGATCTCGGGATGAGATCTTCTGTTAGTGGATGAGAGTTGTAACGCCTCGAGACCGACGCTCCAGTTGCCTTCCATTTATTTTAGTTATTGTCATGTGTTTATTGTGTTTGTTGCATTAAGATAATTGTTTTGCATATTTCTTTCCCCTATGTTGTTTCCATGATCATGATTAGTGCCATTGTCCCTGTGCCGCCTGGGTCCTACGGGCCGCACCCGGTTGCGTCGCCCATCGTCGCCCCTGCGCCGCCGTGGCTGCCGTGGCAGCCGCCGTACCAGGCGGCCTTCGCCGCGCTCGCCGGGCCGCTACAACAGCCGCTGTAGTTGCCATCCATCGCCACCACTGCCCAGCCCTGGCTGCAGTGGCAGCCACTGCTCCTGGCGGCCTCCGCCGCGCCCGGCGCTTCGCCGCAGCAGCCGCTGCCCGGCGTGACATCGCAGCAGCTGCTGCAGCTGCAACAACCACCGCTGGTCAGCTCCACCGCCCAGTATGGGATGCCCTATGATGGGAGTGCGACGACCTCGTTCCCATCAGCGTCGCCGCCATCCCAGGGCATCCACATCCAGTAGATCAAGTCCCTGTCGTCGCCGTCACCGCTTCCGTCTTGGATCGCTACCCGCCACGTGTCGGCGGCGGTGAGGCTGCAGGCTGCTGCGCATGGCCTCCTAGCGCATCGGCGTGTGCGGGAGATGCGTGGTCTGCAGCTGCCGCTCCTCCAAGTTGCCCTTCGCTGCGCAAAGGACCTCGATCTCGTCCGCTGCATCGGGGATCTTGGGCATGCAGTTTCCCCCACGGGCGGCTGGCATGTTGTTTTCCACGCGGGCAGCAACCTCAAAGTCTGCGACATCGGCGGTTGGGGGGCGCACCCCCCTCGTCATTCTCCATTGCAAGCCCTCCACTCTTCCATGTGTGGTGCAGATCAACAGCCATACACATGCACTCCTTTTGTCCAGGTGGTGTCCATGGGATCCAGGTGGCTGTACACGTGCATGTCCAAAATAAAGCGTCCTAGTCTATTTCAGATTGAGAATAATAAAACAAGCCGAGATGTAAAAGGCCTGTTTTTAGGTGTTAGGTTTGTGTTGCGTCGAGTCATGGTTATAAGTTGGTTAGGCTGTAGCTCGAGGACAAGCTGCATGTCCAGGTGGGGTGTAGTGTTAGAGTGCGTAATGGGCCTAATGGGCCCATTAGTCTTAGGTTTATTAGAGATAAGGGTCGCTTGCTTAGGGGTCAAGTAAGCCTTGCTTGGGAGTCAAGTAAACCTCTCTATATAAAGAGAGGAGATGTATCAATCTAATCAAGCAAGAATTAAGAAGGAAATCCCTTCCCTCTTGCCCGGCCGTGGGCAAAAAGGCCCCCGGTCGGCCCTCTCGCGCCCTCCTTCTAGCAGCGCCATAACATTGTCATATTTTGCTTCTCGCATCATGTTCATCTTTTATTGTATTGCATTATGCCATCCTTGTTTGTTTTGCCATGCCTATCTCTTGTCATATTGCTGTTGGTCAGTCATGTTGTTGCCATGAGCATCATGTGCATTGCACTCATCCTTATGTTACATGTTACTTTCATGTTGTGTGTGCATCAGCCCTTGCAATCTCTCTCTCAAGCCATGCCCATGTATCATCACCTCTTCCTTCATTCCTCCTTCATGTTTTTGCAAGTGACATTATTACCTCCTCCATTAATGTTCATTTATTTCCTAATGATCTTACTCCATGCCTTATACCTCTCTATCAAATTTCAACTCATTTGGATTTGATTCGGTTGGGTTCAAAAATGACTCAAGTTTGAATTTAATTCAAACTTGAATTATTTTTCTATCTCTAAAAATTGCCAAATTACTTTTATCAAATAGTGCATAAATCTAGGAGCCCAGGAATATTTGTACTTCCTCCTTATTCTTCCCCACACGCCCTCTTCTTTTCCCTTCTTCTATTTTTTATTAAATATAAACAGAGATCTATAAGAAATAGGAGAAGGGCCTTGGACTCTAGCCTAGCACGAGTACTCTCAGCCTCATCCTCCAGCCCACTAGTGCCACGGCCCCGCAGCAGCTCCTTCACCGTCAGCAACTTTCACCCACGCGGGGCCTGCCTGTCAGCCTCCCTTTGTTACTGTGCTTCCTCCTCCTCCACTCGTTTCCCTCTCACAATAAAACTCCAGGGCCAGAGGCACATGGCCACGAGGGCAGCCATGGCCTTGCCCCTTCCCTCCTATAAAGCATTGCAACAGCCCCTAGGGTTTCCTCTTCCCATTCCTTCCTTCCTCCGCACCGTCGCCGCTCTAGGTAGGTCGCCCATGCCATAGCCGGCGCCATGGCCGAGGAGAGCCCAAGCTCTTCCTCGGCGAGATCCTATTCGTCCTCGTCTTCATCCATGGGAACGACGCGGGCGCCTCCGAATTCTTCCACAGCCACGCACCCGACCAGGAGGCTTCCTCCTCGATGTTGTCTTCCTCCGCTTCCTCTGCTTCACGAACCTAGTATGCTGCCCCGATCATTGCGTCGTCTCGCCGTCCCCATTCTCCTCCGACTCCGTACACCTTCAGCATCACCCCCATGGTGAGAAGCCGCTTCTCTTCCCATCATCACTGCTTCAATTTCGCGCCCGTAGGCATCACCCCGTCCCAACCCGAGGTCGTCCGCCATGGACGACTAGGGGAGCGAGCTCGAGATCGTGCCATGTGCCAGTCTCCACTGTTCGGCCACTCACACGCGCAGTCTGCGACCCACGCTCTCGCAGTTGCTCCGCTTGCACATGCATGCACTTGCACACCCTCAGAGACTTGTTCAGCCCCTGCCTAGCCGCTGCTCGCCGCGCCTCGCCGCACACCCGCACACGGCGTCATCCGTCCAGCCGGAAACCATGGCCAGCCAGGCTTGGCCTCGCACAAGCACCCACACCCCTCGCGTCGTTGCTCCGCAAAACGCGCCCCTAGCATGTTTGCGCACACCTGCTGCCGCCTGGGCTTGATTGTGGCCGAGGTCGAGCATCTTGATCCGGCCCTTTCTGTTCCCGATTTCAGTTACTTGAACCAGATCCGTCGAGCAATCCTACACAAGGGCCCGAGCTGGATGTTGCCACATGTTCTGTCCTAGCCTGTTTGTCACCAAGCAGTTCAACAGCAAAGGGATCTGGGGTTCAAATCCCAACTTCCCCTATTTTTCATTATCGTGTTAGTTCTGTTCTGATGATGCTCCGGTGCACATGTTGCCGTGCGTGCTCAGTCACGGTCACAGAGCAATCCGCCTGTTCGTTGTTATCTGTTTTGACTCAGATCATTTCGGGAAGATGGTTCATCTATAACCAAACCCATCCAATATCGCCTATCCATTGTAGTTCAGCTGCTTTACCATGCATGTGCACCTCGAGGAGGTCCTGGGTTCAAAACCCAGCTCTCCTATTTTTCCCTCAGTTTTTGTATTTCTTTTGCCTGCACACACATTCAGCCGCTTGGGCCCGATTCCATTCTGGGCCGATGCACTGCATTGCTTCTGGCCCAAGCTTGTTTTTTCTGCTTTGTTAGTCTACCATTTTCCAGTGCATCCATAATTACAGAAAATGCCATCATTTTGATTTGTGAATAACTAAATATCCATGCATCCAAATAGATCATGTCATATATGTAAAATGCTTACAATTTCATGAACTTTCTCAATATGCAACTTGCATCCATGTTAAAATGTTTAAACTTGTTGTTTGTATTCATTTGCTCAAATGACATGTTAATATGGTTTAATTCATAACTAAATAACCGTAGCTCCATTTTAAATAAACTTTATATGTAAATGGGGTAGAAATAGGCATAGATTAACTTGGTGCACTTTATTTTGCTGTTTAACAACTTTAAATTTATGTTATAGGCAGAACAGTACCAAATTCGTAAATTGCATATGGGGATTTTCCGGAATTGTTGTTTGTTGTTTCCGGCCTCATTTAAGATTGCCTAGATAGGTAGTTTTGTTATGCTTCACCTCTTGCCATGTTAACAACATTTAATCTTGGTCATGCATCATACTTGGTTGAGCATCTTGTCATGTTTGTGTTATGTGTTTACCTTGTTGTTTGCTTC
The DNA here is from genome assembly GCF_002162155.2 of Triticum dicoccoides. Taxonomy (NCBI): domain Eukaryota; kingdom Viridiplantae; phylum Streptophyta; class Magnoliopsida; order Poales; family Poaceae; genus Triticum; species Triticum dicoccoides. The sequence continues at coordinate 307,309,141 of NC_041383.1, read as the reverse complement.
TCTCCGGTTGTGCTTCTTCTCGATAGTTCCTATTTCGTTGCGATCGTGAGGATTCGTTCGACTATGCTTGGTTCGTCTTCGCCCGTTCGTCTTCTTCATGGACTCGTTCTTCTTCCTAGCGAGATTTCAGGCAAGATGACCGTTACCCTAGATCTCACTACTATCATTGCTATGCTAGTTGTCTCGATGCTATCGCTATGTCGCGTTTCCTACCACTTGTTTATCAAGCCTCCCAAATTGCCATTACAGCCTCTAACCTTCGTCACCCTTCCTAGCAAACCGTTGTTTGGCTATGTTACCGCTTTGCTCAGTCCCTCTTATAGCGTTGTTAGTTGCAGGTGAAGTTGAAGATTGCTCCATGTTGGAACATGTTTATGTTGGGATATCACAATATATCTTATTTAATTAATGCATCTATATACTTGGTAAAGGGTGGGAGGCTCGGCCTTATGCGTTGTGTTTTGTTCCAGTCTTTCCGCCCTATTTTCCGTCATACCATTGTTATGTTCCTTGATTTTGCGTCCCTAACACAGTGAGGGGTATGGGACCCTCTTGACATTTCGCTTTGAATAAAACTCTTCCAGCAAGGCCCAACATTGGTTTTACCATTTGCCTAATAACAACAAAAACTTGCATAGGGACCGGTCTGCACCCGAGGATTCTTAATCAACCCCCCGGCCAATGCTCCTCATGAGTGTTGGTCCAAACTAGAGAACTGTGCGGGGCCGCCCTGGGGCAATCTGGGTTATTTTGGCACCTGTACGCGTCTCTCATCTATCGTGGCCTGAGACGATATACACGCGGCTACTATCAGGGTGTCGGCATTTCGGGAGGTCTTGCTAGTTTTGTTTTACCATTGTTGAAATCTCTTGTGCACCGGGATCCCGAGTCTGATCGGATGTCCCGCGATGGAGGATTGACTCCGCGGATCGTGAGCTTATAATGGGCTAAGTGTCAACCCCTGCAGGGTTTAAACTTTCGAGAGTCGTAACCGCGGTTATGTGGCAAATGGGAATTTGTTAATATCCGGTTGTAGAGAACTTGACACCAGATTCGAATTAAATACCCAACCGCGTGTGTAACCGTGATGGTCTCTTTTCGAGTGGCTTGAGAAGAGAACACGGTGGTGTTATGTTTGAACGTAAGTAGTTCAGGACCACTCCTTGGTCATTACTAGTTTGCGACTGTTTGCGTAGCTTCTCTTCTTATTCTTGTATTCGTAAGTTAACCACCATACATTGCTTAGCCGCTGCTGCAGCCTCACCACTTATCCATTCCATACCTTTTAAGCTTTGCTAGTCTGGATACCCATGGTAATGGGATTGCTGAGTCCTCGTGTCTCACAGATTAATAAAACAACAGTTGCAAGTACAGGTAATGCGATGATCATGACGCGAGAGCGATGCTTGCTTGTCTTGAGTCCTTCTTCTGCTTCATCGTTCAGGGGATAGGTTCCTGGTCGGCAACCTGGGCTAGCAAGATGGATGTCATTTGAGTTTCTTTTGTCTTTCATCCGTACTCGGATGTTGCTCTTTTCTGTGATGATGTTGTATTCATGTGGCATTGTATGCCTTTTGTATGTATCCCCAACTATTATATAATGGTACGATGTAATGATATCCACCTTGGAAAAGCGTCTCCAATATGCGCTTCTATCCTTGGTGGGACCTTCGAGTTCCTTTGGGATAGGGTCGCATATTGGGCGTGACACGTGAATTTGACATCGGTGTTCGAGTATACGGTCCAGACTGGACGTGCCCGGACTGTTTCTGTAACGCCCGAATAATTAAGCTACAGTAATCACTTGTTAGTGGTGTCATGTCATCACATTACTGTTGCTAACCCTCATATGATCCAAGGCCTAATTCAAATTCTAATTCAATTCAAGACCAAAATTTCAATTTTGTCAACATGCAAACTAAAATGTTTATCATGTGGAAAATATTCCATAACTAATTATTGTGATGACCCAACACTTTTGTAAAGTGTTTAAATGCCCTTTGTGAATAAAACAGTGACTAAATGCAATTATATAAATGCTTTTTAATTTATAAAAACTATAAACTAATTTATTTTGTGCCAAGTTATTTTGTGGCAGTGGAATAAATACTAATACTCCCTCCGTCCGACAATACTTGTCACCAAAATGAATAAAAAGAGATGTATCTAGAACAAAAATACGTCTAGATACATCCCCTTTCATCCATTTTGATGACAAGTATTTCCGGGCGGAGGGAGTACTAATTTAGAAACTACTTTTGTATTTTATCTAAACTAAAATATTGTGGAAACTAATTAAAACTGTGAAAAGAAAATAAGTAATATATAAAACAACCGCACTACCTCTCCCACTGGGCCTCTCGGCCCACCTGGCCATCACCTCGTCGGCACCGCCCCGGCGAGGGGATAAGGCTACACCCCACCCCGCGGCGCCTCGCTCCCCTCATCTCCCCTCCCCACTCCTTCCCTCTCTCCCTCCCCACAGATCTCCCCTGCCCCAAGTGCATCCATGGCCGCGCCACCGCCGTTCCCATGGTCGGAGCCGTGCCCGACCCGCGAGGATATGCTCTAGAGCTCCGTCGGCCTCGTCTGCATAGCCTACAACCTCCAGTTCTAGCTGAAGCCCTCCACAACCTCGCCATCTGGTCATCTTTCCCGCCACGGCCACGACGACATCGCCGTCGATCTCCACCACCGGCGCCTCCCCGCGGTTCCGAGCACGTCCACGACCTCCCTCGCAGTGAGCCGCGTCCATCCCCCTCCTTGCCCCTCGATATGTTGCCGTAGCCGCCGTCCCCGAGCACACCCGAGCTCTCCTGTACGTGTACATGTACGTGTGTGCCGCGCGCTGCTCCTAGCCAATGTTCCTTTCCACTGCTGCCGCCTCCGGCTACTGTCGCGTTACGTCGCCCCTACCCGCACTCACCCGCACCCTGGCCGTCCTATCGCATCCCCAGCCGCACCCCCTGCTACTCCCGGCCGCTCCATGCGCTCTCGCCTGCGCCCTCGGTCTTTCGCTCGAACGTCGTGCTGATGCTGCTACTGCATCCCGCTGCGCTGCCATGCTCCGCCCGCCGCTGCCCCGGCTGCGATGTGGCTCTGCTTGCCGCGCGTGGCCACGGTCCCTGCTGCTCGACTGCTTTGCCGCTACTCTGCTGATGCTTTGTTGCTGCATTGCCATTGCTCTACTGCTTGCTGCTGCTCCTACGGCTGCTCATGCCGCTGCTAGTTGTGCACTGCTGCTGCTCCCTGCGTGCTGTTGTTGTTGCTGCTAAAACGGCTGCCGCTGCTTGTCTTGCAGCTGCTACTTCCTCCCGTGGCGAGTTGCTGCTGCTGCGGGCGCCCGCTTGCTGCTCCTAGTGCAGCCACTGCCGCCTGGTACTGCTACTGCTTGCCATGGCCGAGCCTTGGCCTTGTGAGTTTTTGCGTATGTGTGCACAACCACGGCTTGTTTGTGCCATCGGCCGGCCCCTGGTTTAGTTAGGCTAGGATTAACTAGGACTAGTTTAGATAGGAATTAATTTAGTGGTAAGTTAGTCTAATAGTAGATGACAGGTAGGATCCCGTTAAATTAGTTAGATGTTTTATTAACACATGTGGCTACGACATGTGGGCCATACCTGCCCCTTTTGACTAGTCAAATTGACTTGGTCAATTCGGATTAAATAAAATAAAATAAAACTAGAAATTTCGGAAAAACAATAAAACTTTGAAAATTAAATCGTAGCTCGGATGAAAAAGTGTTATACACGAAAGTTGCTTAGAATTTCGAGATGAATCTGAACACGCGGTCCGTTTGCCCGCCACACGTCCCTAGCACGGCAAATGTTGAACTTTTCCCCTCCGGTTCATCTGTCTGACAAACGTCCGGAACCGGGAAAACTTTTCCGGATGTTTCCCCCCTTCGCCAATATCGCCTAGCACTGCGTTAGAACATCTCTAGTATCAGTTATTGTCTTGTTATGCATCTGTTTGCGTGTATTTACTGTTTCTGCCCCCTCTTCTCTCTGATAGACCTCGAGACCGCTGTTGATGCCCCTGTGATCGACTACGTCGACAACGACCCTCCTTCTTGTCTGAACAACCAGGCAAGCCCCCTCTTTGATCATCCCGATATCGCCCATTCTATACTCATGCTTGCATTAGATTTTGCTACTGTTATTGATTGCTTCTATTCTGATGCATAGCCTGCTTTTGTACCCGCTTTTGTTACCTACTGCTTATTCTAAACTGCTTAGTATAGGTTGGTTAGTGATCCATCAGTGAACCCCACTTGTCCTTGTTGCCCCCGCTTCATCTTCGACGACTCGATCAACGTGATCGATGACCAGAGCCTGACACCTCACATTACATCACGCCCCTTTAGTTGCTCGACTCTGCAGAGCTACTATCGAGTGCCGAGGGTGATCCCTCATAACGCACTCCTGATGATAATTCTGTAGTGTAGCTATTCGGTCGTGGTCAACAAGGGTGGTTCCTCCTTCACTATTCTCGATACGGCTCTGTCGTGCAACACCTTAAGTCTGAACCTCGAGGGTGGTCCCTCTTACGTTCAGCTTAATGATTACATTGAGTGGAATCCTTCATGGGTGATTCCTCGGGTTTTCCCCTTGATGTTTGGGCACACGGTTACCTTGACTTACTTGAGACCATTGTCGAAGTCGGGTCGTCCCTGAGGGGTACCCGCGAGTTGACGTGAAAGTCGGGCGGGCCCGTAGAGCACCCGCGAGTTTTCCACATGGCACGGCCGGGCAGTCTGAGCCCTTGCCGTAAGTCCATGAGACGGGGCGACGGGGTCACCTTATCGTGAGTCTCTGCTCGTTTCCGCGAACCCCCAATGCACTAATAGGTTTGGGTATTTGTTTTGAGTTGGCCTCTGGCCTTTACGCACTAACCACCACGCGAGAATAGATATGGGCCTCGACGTCGCAGTATCAGCCGAAGCTTTGTCAGACGTTCAGTTCAGCAGTGAGGCACGGTCGGATCGTGCTGGCCATTTGAGGCGGTCTTGGTATTCACCCTGCGCGCAACGACCCGGAGTGCTGCGGGCGATGGGCCCAAGACCCCGGAGCGCTTAGGATGTAGGCCGGCGGGGTCCTCTTTGCTGATCCTAGGTAGGGCTGCGACGTGTTGATCTTACGAGGGCGGGCATTGACCCTAGAAAGGTGTGTCCGGCCAGAGTGATCGAGCGTGTTGGGTAATGTGGTGCACCCTTGTAGGGAAGATATATATTCGAATCTGTGTCTGCAGTAATGGACGTTCAGACTTATATCCTGATCTTATATAACTAGAAATGGATACTTGAGATATGTGATGGATATGTGGCCTCGGGATTGCTTTGTCGTAGGGAACCTGTGGCGCCCCCGATTTAATCGTACACTAATCATACACGCAAACGTGTACGATCAGGATCAGGGACTCACGGGAAGATATCACAACACAACTCTAAAAATAAAATAAGTCATACAAGCATCATAATACAAGCCAGGGGCCTCGAGGGCTCGAATACAAGTGCTCGATCATAGACAAGTCAGCGGAAGCAACAATATCTGAGTACAGACATAAGTTAAATAAGTTGTCATAAGATTGGTAGCACAAACTGGGATACAGATCGAAAGAGGCGCATGCCTCCTGCCTGGGATCCTCCTAAACTACTCCTGGTCGTCGTCAGCGGCCTGCACGTAGTAGTAGGCACCTCTGGTGTAGTAGGAGTCGTCGTCGAGGTGGCATCAAGCTCCTGGGCTCCAGCATCTGGTTGCGACAACCAGGTAGAATGGAAAGGGGAAAAAAGGGAGAAAAGCAATCGTGAGTACTCATCCAAAGTACTCGCAAGCAAGGATCTACACTACATATGCATGGGTATATGTGTAAAGAGGCAATATCGGTGGACTGAACTTTAGAATGCCAGAATAAGAGGGGGATAACTAGTCCTATCGAAGACTACGCTTCTGGCAGCCTCCGTCTTGCAGCATGTAGAAGAGAGTAGATTGAAGTCCTCCAAGTAGCATCGCATAGCATAATCCTACCCGGGGATCCTCCCCTCGTCGCCCTGTGGAAAAGCGATCACCGGGTTGTCTGTGGAACTTGTCTGGGTGTGTTTTATTAAGTATCCGGTTCTAGTTGTCATAAGGTCAAGGTACAACTCCGGGTCGTCCTTTTACCGAGGGACATGGCTATTCGAATAGATAAACTTCCCTGCGGGGGTGCACCACATAACCCAACACGCTTGATCCCATTTGGCCGGACACACTTTCCTGGGTCATGCCCGGCCTCGGAAGATCAACACGTCGCAACCCCACCTAGGCACAATAGAGAGGTCAACATGATGGTCTAAATCCTATGCACACAGGGGTCTAGGCCCATCGCCCATTGCACACCTGCATGTTGCGAGGGCGGCCGGAAGCAGACCTAGCAACCTCCATTACAAAGGAAGTCACGTTACGCGGTCCAATCCGGCGCGCTCCGCTCCGTCGCTGACGTCAAGAAGGCTTCGGCTTATACCACGACGTCGAGTGCCCATATCTTTCCCGCGTAGTTGGTTAGTGCGTATAGGCCAGTGCCTAGACTCAGATCAAATACCAAGATCTCGTTAAGCGTGTTATTATGAAGTAACCGCGAACGTCGACCAGGGCCAGGCCCACTTCTTACCTAGGTGGTCTCAACCTGCCCTGTCGCTCCGCCACATAGTAACAGTCGGGGGCCGTCGGGAACACAGGCCCACCTCTACCGGGATGGAGCCACCTGTCTTTCCAGCCCCCACATCGAAATCACTTGCGGGTACTCAACGAGCTGACCCGACTTTAGTCACCATCTGTATAGTATGTATATATGTATAGTATATACCCGTGATCACCTCCCAAGTGACCATGGCCCGATAGTATAGCAAGGCAGACTGACAAGAATGTAGGCCAATGATGATAAACTAGCATCCTGTACTAAGCATTTAGGATTGCGGGTAAGGTATCAATGACTGTAGCAACAATGACAGGCTATGCAATAGAATAGGAGTAACCGAACAGTAACATGATACACTACTCTAATGCAAGCAGTATAGAGAAGAATAGGCGATATCTGGTGATCAAGGGGGGGGGCTTGCCTGGTTGCTCTGGCAAGGAGGGGTCGTCAACTCCGTAGTCGTACTAGGTAGCAGCGGCGTCGGTCTCGGTGTCTAGCGAGAGAAGAGGGGGGAGAAACAATGAATACAATGCAAATGAATGCATGACGATGCATGACATGACAATGAACGGGGTTAAGTGTGCCCTAACGCGGTAGTAGGTGATACGGGCGAAAGGGGGAAACAGCCGGGAAAGTATCCCCGGTGTTTCGCGTTTTTGGACAGGTGAACCGAAGGGGGAAAGTCGCGTGTTTCCTATGCTAGGGAGGTGTGGCAGACGAACGGGCTGCATATCCGGATTCGTCTCGTCGTTCTGAGCAACTTTCATGTAGAAAGTATTTTCATCCGAGTTACGGATTATTTTATATGATTTTCTAAAGTTTTAATCATTTTTAGAATTTATTTAATTATTTAATTCTAACATTATCCAGAATAGTGTCTGCTGATGTCAGCATGACGCAATGCTGAGATCATCAGTCAACAGTGCGGTTGACTGAGTCAAATCTGGCCTGTGAGTCCAGTGGGACCCACGTGTCATTGACTGAACTAACTAAAGAGAGTTGGTTTAATCTAATTAGCCTAATTAGCAGGTGGGCCTACTAGTTAGTGGGTGTTCAGCACTTTAATTAACCAACTAACTAACTAACAGTTTATTTATTTATTTTAATTCGTTTATTCATTCGAGACCCACATGTCATAGACACAGGGGGCGGCCACGTCAGCGTTGACCCAAGTCAACAGTTCAAAAGGGGGCCCTAGGCCCACCAGACAGTGGCCCAGGCGGTGCCACGTGGGTGCCAGCTCGGCACCCACCGGAGACACGTCGGATCTAACTCCAGCGACCATTCCAACGACGGAGCAATCGGGAGAGCTGCGGGATTCGTCCACACCGCACCATTTTGGGCGCGACCGGGCTCATTCGAACGGCAAGACGACGACGGAGCGATCTGTGATGGTGGCGAAGGCTATGGTGGCTGGAGCTGAGCGCATCGAGCTCATCAGCGGCGAGGTTCTTCGGGCGAGGTACGGGAACGTGGCTACGGGGCGCAAAGCGAGCTGCACGAGGTGCCTACGGTGCCTAGTCGACGCATGAAGCGGAACGTTGGCACGCACGAGACCAAATGGTCACCGTGGCCACGCCGGCGACGAGGCCAGGTGGTGGCGTGTTCGGGTGAGCATGGAACGGTCGCTACAAACGAACAAAGGAGGCAGCGACGGGCGCATCCGACGCAGAGGCTCACCGAGGGAGTGTGGGGTCTGGGCAGAGGGCTCGGGTAGGACCGGTGGCGTAGATCAAGGACGAGGATGATGCGATGGCCGAGCCGGAGAAGAAGAAGAGTGCGGCGACGCGAGGGGCTCCGGGGCTCGATCGAGCGGTGTAGTGGAAGTAGAGGACCACAGTGGAGCTGTAGGACTTGCCGGGGCGACGAACGGACGACGGTGGCCACAGCTACGGTGATGGACGGCGACGGGGGCACTCGGGCATCTCGAACAGAGGCGAGGAAGGGGACGAGAGGGGGATTGTGGGCGCGCTAGGGTTTCGGGGGAGGGCGAGGGGGCAAGTGGGGTGGGGAGACGAGTGGAGCCCGTGGCTTTGCCCTTATCCTCTTTGACACCGCCGGCGAGGTGGTCTGGCGGGAGCGCGCTCGGGCGCTCGGTCGCTACAGCAGTGAAAGGGGGAACGACCCCGAGGCGCTGCCCGGTCGGCTGGGCCTGCTGGGCTAAGGCCCAGTGGGGCAGGAGGGTTTGTTTGTTTGTTTTGACTTCGTTTTATTTCCTTTCTTTTATTTATTCTTTCCTATTTTATTTTAGTTACATTTTATTTAGTTTTAATAAAATTTATCACTAACACCTAAATTGGTACTTTTAAATAAACTACTAGCACATTAATTCTTATCCCAACTAAAATAGTTTAATCTTTTATAAAATTCAAAAGGCATTTATTTTATTGTTTAACCTACAGTTTTAATTATTTTGAACACTTAAACATTTTATTAAATTTAGGTTTATCCACCATAATTACCTATGCATTAGTCGGATGAGTTCGAACATTTTAGTTTTAATATTTGAAAACTTTTATTGTTTGATTGATTTTGAATTTGAATTTGAATCGATTTCGATCTAACGCGAGGTTAGCAACAGTAACCGAGGTGATGTGGCATCGTTAACGCGGGATTACTGTAGCCTAATTATCCGTGCATCACAATTTTCCTCCACTACAAGAAATCTCGTCCCGAGATTTAAGAGGGGTGTAAGGGGGAAGTTTTGGTTACGAAATTCTAGCGAGTGTTTCCAGTCTTGGTTGCTCTTCTTGAAGAGGTCAATCCATTACGTTGATGTCTCCATTTCTCTGCTTCAAGTCATCATGATGAAGTCAGCATCCTTTCTTTGGGAACTCCATCGTACTTACGAAAGAATAAAGGGGGTAGTCTGGGAGAACGAACCTCACCAAGGTTAACTATGTGGTAAAAAACAACGGGGAAGGTGGCGGAAGGTAACTCTCGAATTGAAACTTAAGAAAATATCGGGAGCAAAGTAAGAAGCTATCATGGGAAGTTTCGAGTGGCAGACAATCGTTCGATGCCTGATACAGGGCGTGAAAGGAGTTCAAAGCAACGAGAATAAGTATTGTGTTTCATACCAGAATTGATGATCTCTCGGACGGTGGCTCGTGAATCCCGTACGAGGCCACATGCGAGGAATAACTTTGGGAACAAGGGGTGCACAGGAGAGTCAGGTTTCGACCCTGTGGAACTGTGGGTTATGGTCCCACCATATGGTTAAAAGGAGGAAGGGCGTTGACACGGTCACGATAGCAAGACATGTCAGAGGGTAGCCTATCAGTTATGTCGGCAACATTGTCGATACCTGGGCGAGGGACGAAGAGACCCATTTTCCTTCTCGTTGAACGAGGCGGACCAATAGGCAAAGTTCTCGTCCATCGGTGGTTACTAGAATGTCATCTACAATAGTAACAGGGTCTTACTAACTAGGTTGTATGACGATGTGTTTACATAAGCAGGAGAATATTACTGCTTAGATCATATAGACCACAAGAAAGGTTAAACAAGACAATGGAATGGAAAATATGATTATCACTTTAAACAGAACAATGGAAAGGAAAATGTGTTTAAAACACATATTTCAAGAGCATATCCTTCCCAAGGACAAGCAGAGCATGATATCCATGACAGAATATAATGTAGGAAACCCTTTATGTAAGGGGAGAGAAATTCCATGACATTAACCATACGATGGCGTATGGATAATTGAGCAAGAAACATTTAGCATTGGGCTTCAAATGTTCTTGTTGAAATTCAGAGTACCACAAACATGCTTCGAGATGGCATCGACATGGTCTTCAAGCAAAGGTCGGACTTGGATAGACAAGGATTCATCAAGAACAACTTATAGAATAATTATTACAATTTCCTCATGGAAGAATGGTTAACCTTGTTAAAAAAAAAGGAAACCATAACAGCAGGTCCTCCAGCCAGGTGTGCTAGGCATGACATCACCTTATCGGTTCATATAAGGACCAATGTTATGACTCTTGGAAAATATCCGAACCACCATATCTGACCGAGTTTCAGATCTGGTTGGGGTCATGATACCTCAGACATAGAATACCTAAGAAGAAAAGGTGCAACACAAATTGACGAGATGACAATATAAGATTCTCGAGAAATGAACTATGGGAGTGAGTTCCAACACAAGAGTTCACCATTTAAACCAAGGAGAGGATGAGGGGGTAGCTGATGGAGTCAGCGACAATCCTTAAGATTTCCAAAAAGGTGGATTTCCACAGTTATGTGAACAAGGAGATAACATTTGTCAAATCAAATGGTATAATGATGTATGCTCAAGGAAAACATACACAATTAACCATTGATTGAAATGTGCACCCACAATATTGGCTTAGGCAGCATGCTCAATGTTTAGAATGATGATTCAATAACCAACACACTAAGAATGAAGTTATCATTCATTAACTTACAATCAATAAGGTTGCTAGAAGTTTTGAATTTTACACATCACAACCCATTTTTCGGTATTCCGGTTAGAAACAACAGGAAACCAAGAAATGAACGCAAATGGCGAGAGATATTACTATATCAAGAATTCTCAAGAGGTGGTAAAATTCCCAAGACATTCTTGACATAAAAGGTGGTAATATTCTAAGGTAAAGAAGAACAAATGCTGGATAGCAAGGAACTCAAGGTATAACACAAAACATGAACAAGTTTGTGTTGGAGGGAAGGCAATAAAGTGGCCGATGACCACACAAATCATCGAGGGCAAGGATGATATTTCTCATCATGAATCTGATTAATATCCTGGAAGAGATCATAAGGTTGATGATGACCACGACACATTTGTCGAGAGATTTCATGAAGATGTAATCAATCAGCAATGACATCAAGTCAAAGGAATGATGGAGCGAAAAGTTATTGAAATCATAGATACGACAAACTCGGAACCAAGCTTGTTATTTGAGGTGAAACGATAAGACAAGGAAGATCGATGTAAGCTTAGCTCATCATAAGTTGTGCTCTCGGATTAAGTACCAAGTAGCACAGTTAAAATCATCACAACAATGATATAGCCAATAGGCTAGGAATGGCGTGATCGGGTACAAACTCGTACTTAAAGATTACTAAGAGTTGTTGAACCGTAGTGCGTACTTAGTTCAGTTATCGATGCCTTTGAGTGTTTAGTAACTCAGGGTCCATGAAAAATTGTAATCAGTGTGAATGTAGTACTTGATGAAGAATTCATAAGAAGTTATGCAGTTCCAAGATAATCTCGAGATATCAGGGGGTAATACTCGACGATAGATCAAAGTAGAGGTTGGACTAGGGTATTGCTCTGCAGAAGACAAGTGCTTAAACTTGCACGAGAAATGGTATTTAAAGGAGAACATTGTCGGAACCACGACTGCAAAAGGCCGGATCCCAGATATAAGAACTTATACCAAAGGAATAATTAATTTAATAGAAGCTTTAATGATACGATCTACATCGTGTCCATGGGCATGAACACAAAGTTCAAGGTCGACTCCCACTTTTCCAATGCATAACCTTTCATTCACTCTCACTTTCAAAGAAGTTGTAGTGTTGAAATTTTATCTGGCAAAATACCAGAAGAGTATGACTCATGAAAACTTCTGAGTTCACACATATTAAGGAAGGCATAGGTTCAACACATCGGGTTATCTTATAAACATATGCTATGAACTTCAGGAGTAAATAACACAAGCTCAAAAGTAGAGCATGGTTGACAAAAGTAGATGATACAATTTACCAAAGGTATTATGTATCGAGTAAGGAACTCATAAGAATTTTGGTTGTGAAGGACACTGTCGGATAATAACCCGGTAATGGGTATGGCGGTCCACAACGGGGCTAATGTCAGTATTGGTACTCAATCAGAGGAAGAAGGAATGCCAAGGCATCAGATTGTAGAAACAACTGACTAATTCAAAGCTTAATGCAAAGAATTTTATGATTTCCAAATTAAGGGATCAGAAGCAATCATTCTGATCGAAAATGAATAAGTTCGATAGACTTAGAAGCACAACTGATCAAGGCATTGATTGGTCAAGAACCAGCTCATATCCAAATGTCATCTGAGCCGGAAGTATAATCCTAGGATTCGACTGATGATTGTGAATATTCACAACTTATTGAATCAATGGACTCAAAAATGATAGTGACAAAGGATGCCAATAAGATTATTATGCTTATGGGATTAACCATAATGCAAGCAAGCAAGAATTTCAAGAACAACAGGCTGTTGAGGATTTTTTTAAAGATCAAATAGTATTTCGAAGGCTTATGTGAAACACCTGAACAACTAAGAAGGAGCGGATACTCGATCAGTGCAAGGAATTATCCATATGGGTATTCTTGTGGCAAAGAGCCGTAAGGCAGTAAGCTTAAAGGATTCTCGGAACAACGAAGAGCAGTTCGTTGCACCTTGTAATAACAAGCTCAATGGGATCGAATGTAAGAATGGTAGGTGCATGTAGTTATCCATAAGGATATAACAGTGGTAGGGAATTTGCAAAGGCGGTGGGAACAAGCGTCTCGGGAGAACATCCTAGAGTATCTTCGAAATCTTCTGACGCGGTAGGCAATCATCTGTGATTAAGGGCTCTCCGGGAGAAAGTAGTTACGAGAACCTAGAGTCAGATTTAGTAAAATCATTTAACCCGAATAGAGGAGAGATTAGAGTCCCAGAGTATAGGTCGAGGAATAAAAGATCCTAATACCACCCAATGGCAACGTGGGCCCGTAAGGCACACAACCATGTTAGTAAAAGTTTTGTAGTGGCTAGACTCGACTTCGGCCAAGGAGTGTGGAAGGGGGATTCCTATAGGCAGTCGGATCTGATACCAACTTGTGACGCCCCCGATTTAATCGTACACTAATCATACACGCAAACATGTACGATCAAGATCAGGGACTCACGGGAAGATATCACAACACAACTCTAAAAATAAAATAAGTCATACAAGCATCATAATACAAGACAGGGGCCTCGAGGGATCGAATACAAGTGCTCGATCATAGAAAAGTCAGCGGAAGCAACAATATCTGAGTACAGACATAAGTTAAACAAGTTGCCATAAGATGGCTAGCACAAACCGGGATACAGATCGAAAGAGGCGCATGCCTCCTGCCTGGGATCCTCCTAAACTACTCCTGGTCGTCGTCAGCGGCCTGCACGTAGTAGTAGGCACCTCCGGTGTAGTAGGAGTCGTCGTCGAGGTGGCATCAAGCTCCTGGGCTCCAGCATCTGGTTGCGACAACCAGGTAGAATGGAAAGGGGGAAAAGAGGGAGAAAAGCAACCGTGAGTACTCATCCAAAGTACTCGCAAGCAAGGATCTACACTACATATGCATGGGTATATGTGTAAATAGGCAATATCGGTGGACTGAACTGCAGAATGCCAGAATAAGAGGGGGATAGCTAGTCCTATTGAAGACTACGCTTCTAGCAGCCTCCGTCTTGCAGCATGTAGAAGAGAGTAGATTGAAGTCCTCCAAGTAGCATCGCATAGCATAATCCTACCCGGCGATCCTCCCCTCGTCGCCCTGTGGAAAAGCGATCACCGGGTACTCTGTGGAACTTGTCTGGGTGTGTTTTATTAAGTATCTGGTTCTAGTTGTCATAAGGTCAAGGTACAACTCCGGGTCGTCCTTTTACCGAGGGACACGGCCATTCGAATAGATAAACTTCCCTGCAGGGGTGCACCACATAACCCAACACGCTCGATCCCATTTGGCCGGACACACTTTCTTGGGTCATGCCCGACCTCAGAAGATCAACACGTCGCAGCCCCACCTAGGCACAACAGAGAGGTCAACACGCCGGTCTAAATCCTATGCGCGCAGGAGTCTAGGCCCATCGCCCATTGCACACCTGCATGTTGCGAGGGCGGCCGGAAGCAGACCTAGCAACCTCCATTACAAAGGAAGTCACATTACGCGGTCCAATCCGGCGGGCGCCACTCCGTCGCTGACGTCAAGAAGGCTTCGGCTGATACCACGACGTCGAGTGCCCATATCTTTCCCGTGTAGTTGGTTAGTGCGTATAGGCCAGTGGCCAGACTCAGATCAAATACCAAGATCTCGTTAAGCGTGTTATTATGAAGTAACCGCGAACGTCGACCAGGCCTAGGCCCACCTCTCGCCTAGGTGGTCTCAACCTGCCCTGTCGCTCCGCCACATACTAACAGTCGGGGGCCGTCGGCAACCCAGGCCCACCTCTATCGGGATGGAGCCACCTGTCCTTCCAGCCCCCACATCGGAATCACTTGCGGGTACTCAACGAGCTGACCCGACTTTAGTCATCATCTGTATAGTATGTATATATGTATAGTATATACCCGTGATCACCTCCCAAGTGACCATGACTCGATAGTATAGCAAGGCAGACTGACAAGAATGTAGGCCAATGATGATAAACTAGCATCCTGTACTAAGAATTTAGGATTGCGGGTAAGGTATCAACGACTGTAGCAACAATGACAGGCTATGCAACAGAATAGGAGTAACCGAACAGTAACATGCTACACTACTCTAATGCAAGCAGTATAGAGAAGAATAGGCGATATCTGGTGATCAAGGGGGGGGCTTGCCTGGTTGCTCTGGCAAGGAGGGGTCGTCAACTCCGTAGTCGTACTGGGTAGCAGCGGCGTCGGTCTCGGTGTCTAGCGAGAGAAGAGGGGGGGGAATAATAAATACAATGCAAACAAATGCATGACGATGCATGACATGACAATGAGCGGGGTTAGGTGTGCCCTAACGCGGTAGTAGGTGATATCGGTGAAAGGGGGAAACATCCGGGAAAGTATCCCCGGTGTTTCGCGTTTTTGGACAGGTGAACCGAAGGGGGAAAGTCGCGTGTTTGCTATGCTAGGGAGGTGTGGCAGACGAAGGGGCTGCGTATCCGGATTCGTCTCGTCGTTCTGAGCAACTTTCATGTAGAAAGTATTTTCATCCGAGTTACAGATTATTTTATATGATTTTCTACAGTTTTAATCATTTTTAGAATTTATTTAATTATTTAATTCTAACATTATCCAGAATAGTGTCTGCTGATGTCAGCATGACGCAATGCTAAGATCATCAGTCAAAAGTGCGGTTGACTGAGTCAAATCTGGCATGTGGGTCTAGTGGGACCCACGTGTCATTGACTGAACTAACTAAAACAGAGTTGGTTTAATCTAATTAGCCTAATTAGCAGGTGGGCCTACTACTTAGTGGGTGTTTAGCACTTTAATTAACCAACTAACTAACTAACAGTTTATTTATTTATTTTAATTTGTTTATTCATTCGAGACCCACATGTCATAGACACAGGGGGCGGCCACGTCAGCATTGACCCAAGTCAACAGTTCAAAAGGGGGCCCTGGGCCCACCAGCCAGTGGCCCAGGCGGTGCCACGTGGGTGCCAGCTCGACACCCACTAGAGACGCGTCGGATCTAACTCCGGCGACTATTCCAACGGCGGAGCGATCGGGAGAGCTGCGGGATTCGTCCACACCGCACCATTTTGGGCGCGGTCGGGCTCGTTCGAACGGCAAGACGACGACGGAGCAATCTGTGACGGTGGCGGAGGCTGCGGTGGCCGGAGCTGAGCGCATCGAGCTCATCGACGGCGAGGTTCTTCGGGCGAGGTACGGGAACAGGGCTACGGGGCGCAAAGCAAGCTGCACGAGGTGCCTAAGGTGCCTACTCGACGCATGAAGCGGAACGTTGGCACGCACGAGACCAAATGGTCACCGTGGCCACGCCGGTGATGAGGCCAGGTGGCGGCGCGTTCGGGTGAGCGTGTTATGGTCGCTACAAACGAACAAAGGAGGCAGGAAAGGGCGCATCCGGCGCAGAGGCTCATCGAGGGAGTGTGGGGTCTTGGCAGAGGGCTCTGGGAGGACCGGTGGCGTAGATCAAGGACGAGGACGATGCGATGGCCGAGCCAGAGAAGAAGAAGAGTGCGGCGACGCGAGTAGCTCCGGGACTCGATCCAGTGGTGTAGTGGAAGCAGAGGACCACAGCGGAGTTGTAGGACTTGCCGGGGCGACGAACGGACGACGGTGGCCACAGCTACGGCGATCGACGGCGACGGGGGCGCTCGGGCATCTCGAACAGAGGCGAGGAAGGGGACGAGAGGGGGATTGTGGGCGCACTAGGGTTTCGGGGGAGGGCGAGGGGGCAAGTGGGGTGGGGAGACGAGTGGAGCCCGTGGCTTTGCCCTTATCCTCTTCGGCGCCGCCGACGAGGTGGTCTGGCGAGAGCGCGCTCGGGCGCTCGGTCGCTACAGCAGTGAAAGGGGGAACGATCCCGAGGCGCTGCCCGGCCGGCTGGGCCTGCTGGGCTAAGGCCCAGTGGGGCAGTGGGGTTTGTTTGTTTGTTTTGACTTTGTTTTATTTCCTTTCTTTTTATTTATTCTTTCCTATTTTATTTTAGTTACATTTTATTTAGTTTTAGTAAAATTTATCACTAACACCTAAATTGGTACTTTTAAATAAACTACTAGCACATTAATTCTTATCCCAACTAAAATAGTTTAATCTTTTATAAAATTCAAAAGGCATTTATTTTATTATTTAACCTACAGTTTTAATTATTTTGAACACTTAAACATTTTATTAAATTTAGGTTTCTCCACCATAATTACCTATGCATTAGTCGGATCACTCCGAACATTTTAGTTTTAATATTTGAAAACTTTTATTGTTTGATTAATTTTGACTTTGAATTCGAATCAGTTTCGCGAGGTTAGCAACAGTAACCGAGGTGATGTGGCATCGTTAACGCGGGATTACTGTAGCCTAATTATCCGGGCGTCACAGAATCGAGGAAGGATCTCTGGGTGTTGATACTACAATATGTTTGATAATTATAAACTGCTATTCTTTACTCTTCTACATGATGCACGATGCTTGGAGTTGCTTGAAGATGCTAGTCTTCGATAGGCTAGCCCCCTGCCCCTATTTTGGCATTCTGTAGTTCTGTCCACAGATACAACCCTTCCATTTGATACCAATGCATACTTTACTATAGATCTGATGCTTGCGAGTACTTTAGATGAGTACTCACGGTTGCTTTGCTACCCTTCCCCCTTCTTTCTTATTTCCGGTTGATGCAACCGGACGGTGGTTCCCTGGAGCCAGATGCCACCGCCGACGGATTCCGCTACATGGAGACCGCCGAAGACCAGGAGTAGTTAGGAGGTCCCAGGCAGGAGGCCTTGCCTCTTCGATCATTGTTGCTTTTGTGCTAGCCTATTTAAGGCATCCTTGTTTAACTTATGTCTGTACTCAGATATGGTTGCTTCCGCTGACTCTTGTGTATTGAGCTTGTATTTGAGCCCTCGAGGCCCCTGGCTTGTAATATGAAGCTTGTATTATTTTAATTTGTGTCTAGAGTTGTGTTGTGATATCTTCCTGTGAGTCCCTGATCTTGATCATACACATTTGCATGTATGATTGTTGAATCGGGGGCGTCACAGTTTCTTGTGAGTTGTTTCTTCCTTTGACCCGTCTTAGAGCCACTGAATCCGACATTGACGGCCGTGTCTTCGGCGTTATCACCATTATTTCGTTGCTTGTGTTTGTTGCGTCGGGGCTTGCCGTTGTCATCTCTGGATGCAGAAGTTCCAGTCTTGCTTGAGGTGTTGTTGCTATGAGCCAACCAGCTATCCATGCTCGCACAAAAGCGGGTCATAAGTGTCATAAGGGCTACCATGGACTTCGGCTTTTCTTGGCCGAGGTGCCGGGCGAGCCACTCGTCATGGATGTTATGCTTAAAGGCCGCTAGGGCTTCAGCATCCGGATAGCCGATGATTTGATTCTTTTTAGTTAAGAACCGAGTACAGAATTTCCTGGCTGACTCTCTGGGCTGTTGGGTTATGTGACTTAAGTCATCAGCGTCCGGTGGTCGCACATAAGTACCCTGAAAGTTGTCAAGGAATGCGTCTTCCAGGTTCTCCCAATTGCCAATGGAGTTTTTCGGTAGACTATTCAGCTAGTGCCGAGCTGGTCCCTTGAGTTTTAGTGGGAGATATTTGATGGCATGGAGATCATCGCCACGGGCCATGTGAATGTGGAGAAGGAAATCTTCAATCCATACCGGGGGATCTGTTGTCCAATCATATGGTTCGATGTTTACGGGTTCAAACCCTTCTGGGAATTCATCCTCCATTACTTCGTTAGTGAAACATAGGGGGTGTGCGGCGCCTATATGCCAGGCTACATCGTGACGCAGTTCGAATGAATCTGGTCTGCTGTATTCCGCCCGGACGGTTTTGTATTTAGTATATTCGGCGTGGCAGTCATTGTCACGTGTTGGAGCGCACCACCGCGATCCGTAGATCGATCTTGACTGCCCAGCTTTGTTTTCCAATTCGTCTCGCAGGTCATGCGTGTAGCCCCGTGTCGGTGTACCAAAATAGGGGCGCTCTTTTGTACCCCTTATTTGTGCACGGGCAGTCAGAGCCGCGCCCACAACCACACTTAAGTAGGGTAGAGACAGGAAATTAGAGCCACAAGACGACCCAAGCAACGTCAAGACAGAGGCATGAAGAGCAACAAGGTGAGGTGGTTTCCCCCGGCAAGACCCTTGTCGGGGCAGCCCCCACGGCCCCGTCAAGGCCCTTGCCGGGGCAGCCTAACTGACGCCAGCAGGGCGCGCCACCCTTGAGCCCCAGTTCCTCCAGCGCCGCCAACCGTGTTGGGACCAAGGCTCAGGAGGCGCCTCCCTGATGGCATGCAAATCTTTGTGAAGACAAGAACAACACTTCAAATTAGAAGAGTAGAAGACGATGAACCTCGGTGAAATCCTCACCGAGGAAACCCACAAGACCCCCGACAAGATCCTTGGTGGGGACGACCACAACGCCGCGGCAAGACCCTTGCCGGGGCCCCGGCAGGGCCCTTGCCGAGGACATCCGCGAGGCCACAGCCAGGCTCGCACCCGCCAGGTTTCGGCCACTACTCCCATGCAACTGCCAATCCACCAGCTGGGCAGGCACCTGCGTGTCGACACAAGGCTTCTCGGCCAACTCAACGCATGCCTACGTGGTGGCATGCAAATCTTCATGAAATCCCTACCACCGTGCCACCTCAGCAGCCTGCCAGCCTACATGGCACCACCGTCTCGCTGGCCCAGGCGCGTGTCGAGGTAGGGCGAAGTGGCGGTAAAGTGAAGGGGACACATCTGGGGCGCATTAAATGCACTTTGTCCTGTAATGGCAAGGGATAGGCTTAAACACAGTACCCCGATGCCACCTCCTGTGTGCCATTGTGGAGATCTCCTTGCCTATAAAAGGAGGCCCAAGGCATCCAGGAGAGGGATTCAGACTTTTGGACAAGTTACGCCCATCGTAGCTAGTTCAGGAACCTCAAGAACACAAATACACACATCAAAGCAGGACTAGGGTGTTACGCATCGCTGTGGCCCGAACCTGGGTAAACGACCCGCGTGCTCGTACTGACTGCTGATCCTGCTCTCCTCACAACCTAGCACCCCGCAACCGTAGTAGGGATTCTTGTGATCCCATAGGTGTCGTTTCCCACCGACATCTTTGGCGCGCCAGGTAGGGGCTGCGCAGTAGTGAGCATCTGGTTTAGCAGCCAGTAGCACAGCTCTTCATCGGAATGGCTTCCGAGGAAGAAGGCGACCGAGCTAGCAGCCCCGTCGGCGGATGCGGCGAGCGTTCGCGCGACGACGAAAAAAAACTAAGTCGTGCAAAAGCTTTGAATAATTCCTTCTTATATAAGGTTATCTTCCTCGGAGATCTTTCCTCTGTATGGCAAACCTGCACGCAGTGGGGCCCTTCCGTTATCGGCAACGCTCTTGATCCTTTTTGAGTCTGCTCAATAGATCGAGCGGCTGCGTCGGGAGCGGCGGGGTGGCCTTCCGCTATCGGCAACACTCTCGCTATGCCTCGAGTCCACTCGGCAGTTTTGGCGGCCACGCTGAGAACGACAAGGTGTTTCGCACAGCGGCAAGCATGCCTTGCCGGCCGCTAAAGGATCTGTCCTTCCAAGCGCAGTGGTTTGGGTTTACGCGCCGGCAAGCCTACCTAGTAAGCGTAGGATGGACATACAGAGAAGGGTTAAATAGGGAAATAGCATGCATCATATTAAAAGTACTGCAGAGTTATATTACACCAATTATTGCTGCAGATCTAACTAAAGATGTGAATTGTCTTGGTCATGAACCTGCAGCGGCAACAAGAAACGGGGCGCCTAGTCCCGGCGCAGGCCCTCCAACCTCTAGATTCCGCCGATGCGGCTGATGATGGGCTCGATGCGCTCCTTGACCCCCGAGAGGTCTACATCGCCCGGCAAGCTGTCCAGCGCGGCGTCGAAGTCGAGGTCGGGCTTCCAAAATGCCAGCTTGGTGAGGACCTTGGTCATGGCGCCCTGGCAAATCATCCGGGACTCGTTGGCCAAGGAGCTCGCCCGGTTGGTATCAAGCCATTCCAGGGCACCAAGAACGCCCTCGAAGAACAAGGTCAGCTTGGCGTGGGGGCTCGTGCCTGGTTTCGGGGCATACCTCACTTCCGGCATCTTCATGTCGGCCAGCTGCTTGGTTATCCTATTGGCGACATTGGCGAGGCGATCGGTCCAGATTTTGTCGCCCTTCACGGAATCTGCGTGGTTGGCGGCGTCGTTCTTCCGCGGCTGCTTCTCCTCTGCCAGGCTCTTGGTCAAGGCTCCTTCCCGGGCCCGGGCCTCCGAAAGTGCCCCCTCAAGGCCCACCAGCTTGAGCTTCAGGTCCTTGATGGCGTCGTTGGCTGTGGAGAGCTGCCCAGCCTTGCTGTGGACCGTGGAATGCGCTTCGACCAGAGCCTCGTTGAGCATGTTCTTCTCCGAAGACAGCTCCAGGATTTGCTTCGCCAGGCCGTCCCGCTCCGCCTCCAGCTCCTTCACCTTGTTGCCATGGGCCAGGGCCTGGGCATCGAGCGCTTCCTTGTGCTTGTGCTCCAATTTTTGGGTCCGTGCCGCGGCAAGCTTCTCGACCTCCTCGTTCTTGCCGCGGAGTGTAGCGGCAACCGTCGTCTCACGGGCGGCAAGATCCTCCTCCTGGGAGTTCAGCTCGGCCTCACGCTGAGACCGGATGGCCTCGTCCTTGGAGGCCTCCTCCCGGGCCTTCTCGATATTGGCCTACTTCAGGAGGAGCTCCAGATCGCGATGTGCCAGCTGGTCTTGGGCGGCCTTCAGCTCCTCATGGGCCTGGCGGAACTAAGCCTACGCCTCGGCAACGCACTCCGCAAGGTCTGCTCCCGCCTTGTGCACCACCGCCTCCTTGGACTACACCTTGTCCAGACGAGTGCGGTGAAGCGCCTGAAGCTTGTTGAAGCTGGCACTCATGGCCTGGAGGAGCCGTTCCTCTTGGGTGCCACCGCCAACGCTCGGCTCATCGACGACCTCAAGCCCGGCAGTGGCGAGCACTTCGTCGTCAAACACCTCCCCCTCGGCCGGCGCCCTGGTGCTTGCCGACCCTAGGAGGTGAACGAACACGTCGTCGCTCACCTTTAGGTACTTGTCTGAGCTGGAGGCAGCGGACGAGGAGGGTTGGTCGTCAACCACCTCCTCCTCCTCGGCAGAGGCCTTGCCGTCCTCCTTCTCGGCAGAGGCCTGGCTGGCCTCCTCCTTAGTAGCGCCCTTGTCGGCCTCCTCGGCGGCGGCCTCACCGGTCTCCTCGGCAAGCCCCTTGGCGGCATCCTCGGTCGCGGTCTCGACGGCCTCCTTGGTGGCAACCTTCTCAGCATCAGCCACGGCATCCGCGGCAGCCTCCTTGATGATGGTATCGGTGTCCCCCTGGTCCGCCGAGGGGGACCTGGACGCCAAAGGAGGAAATAAGGCAGGGCCAAAGCCAAGGTTCAAGAGAAAAGAAAGAAGAGCAAGGGGAAACAAATGACTCACCCGTGCCAGGCTGGGAAGATGTGGCTGTCACATCCCTAATTCTGGTCTGACCTATGCCAGCTTCCATGTGTGCATCATGTTTAAATTCAAGTGAAATTTGAATTGAGGAATTTTCAAAGCCTTAGAAAACCCCTAAAAATAACCAACATTTAAATCTCATCAAATGAGTCCAAGAAAATGTTCCTGTTATTCTATGAAAATATTGGCATGAGGTGAAATTCAAACCAATATTTTTGGAGTCACAGAAATAATTTATTCGGGCCTTTGATTTAAATCAATAATATATTTGGGTTGGAATTATTTCTGTTATATATGAAATAATGTCCAAATGATCCTAAACTGAAATGTTCCATGTTGGGTTTATTCCATACAATGAGCATCAGCAGTTTAGTGATTTTTGAAAGTGCCTGGGTATTTATAGAAAAGCCACAAACTTGCAGAAATAATAGAAAACAAAACAAAATAGAGAAACAAAGAGATAGAGAGAGATTTACCTGGGCCGGCCTACCTGTTCTGGCACTGTAGCGGCCCCGCTGCACCAGCCCAGCCCACCGTGGCAGAGCGGCTGTCTTCAACCTCTGCCAGTAGGCAGAGGTGAAGTCGCATGCGCACACGCGGAGGCCTCCACCTCCTGCTTCGCTGTGGCAGCCTCCCCGACATCCTCGCGACGCCACGGAGACACCCAGAGCCTCCCCTTGTTCTCCCCACTCCCTCTGCACCGCTCCCCCTCCTCTGGCTCCCTCTTCCCCTCTCTTCCCTGTGAGCCCCGAGAGCACGCCGGCGCCGTAGCCGTGGCCATAGGCCACCACCCGCCCAACCAGCACGGCGAAGAGCTCGACCACGACGCTGTGGAGCTACACACTGACGCATGCGACCACGGGAGCCCTGCAACATCATCCCCGGCCTCATCTTCAACCTCTGGCCGCCAGTGACTTTGTAGTCGATTCGCGGGCTCCAGCACTTCCCCGACCTCATCGTCGACTCTTCTAGTCCCTATGTGAGCCACTCTCCATTTTCCCCCTGGAATCCCCGTCGTTCCCCTCCCCTAGCTAGCTTGCCCACCTTGGCCGAGCTCCGGCCGCCGCCAAAGCTCGCCGTCGCCGCCGCTAAAGCCAGTCTCCGCAACTACCGCATCCACCACTCGACGCGTCGCGTCGCCCTGAGTACGTAGAGCCCAACCCCGCTTGCTCTCATCGCCGGAGACGGCCGGACGGGGAGCGCCGCCACGTCCCGCTTAGCACCGGTGACTAATCGCCGTTTAGATGATGTGGCGTCATTAGTTTAGAGTTAAGCATGGCTTAATTAGCCACTAATCACCTCCCCGTGCCACTGACAGCCGGGCCCCACCGTCTAACTAAACATGGTTTAGTTTTTGTTTAGATTAAATTAACCCCGCTGGTCCCACAGGTCAGTTTGACCTGGCCACATCACCTGTTGACCCGACCCCACATATCAGTGACACAAACAACACTGGGTCACTGACCAGTGGACCCCACTAGTGAGGTTTGACCCAGGTCAGCCCTGTTGACTATGCTGAGGTCAGCATGACGCCATGCTGACGCAATATTCCTTTTCTGGAATTTAGTTTATTTTCTAAATAATCAAGGAAATTCCAGAAAATACACTAAACTTCAAAAAATCATAAAAATTCAAACGTAGCTCAGATTGAAATAATTTATATATGAAAAATGATCAGAAAAAACCAATCTATCTATCTGTACCATTTTCATGCATGTTAGAACAACTTATGACTACTGTTTAGCACAAATCATATAAATGGCATTTGAATTCCACATATGGAGTTTGGATTTGAACTTAGGGTTCAAACCAACTTCATTTAACTTTGTTGCTAGCTGAAGTAGCTCAAAACACCAGCATGTTGCCATGTCATGATCATGCATCATAATGTGCATTGCATTGATTGTGTTTCCTCTCTATTGCCGGTAATTGTCCCCTCTTGATAGACGTGTTTCGACGATGAGATCGATGACACCGATGAAGAGCTATACTATCTTCAGAAGTGCCAGGCAAGCAAAACCCCCTTGTTCATTCCGATACAATCCCGCTCTCTCGCTCCTGCTCTCTTTTACTGCATCAGGACAACAACGATTCAACTGTTACATGCTGCGGTAGTTGAACCCCTTTCCTCTGCATGACCTGTCATTGCCACAGTAAATAGATGAAACCCACTAGCATGAGTAGGAGTTGTTTGAGCCCTGATGTGCCTACTCATTCATGCTTGTTTGTCATGCCTGCTACTGCTTAGAGTTGAGTCAGGTCTGATTCACCGGGGATGAATCAGAGGCGTGTGAACATGTCCTACTGTGTGTGAACTAAGTGTGTGAACACGATTTGGTAAAGGTAGCGGTGAGAGGCCATGTAGGAGTACATGGTGGGTTGTCTCATTGCAGCCGTCCTCAGGAACTGAGTTCTGTGTTTGTGATCCATGATCAGCTACTACCACGCATTGGAATGCTTAAGTGCCCCTCTCGGCTTATTAATCAACTTGATCTCTGTCCAGGAGTTGCAACTAGTTTCTGGTGTTTGCAGGTAGTGTTAGTAGTCTACCAAGTGGCACCCGGTACAGGTGGGCTTGGGACAGACTAGGCACAGTGGCTCGGTGTACCAAGTGGCACCCGGATGGTGGACTTGGGAACCCTACACACATCGTTTGGGGCCGTGAGCGACACCCCGGCCCGATCTCCTTGCGAATGGAACCCGAATAGGCGATAAACCTGGACGAGAGACTTGTGTGGTTAGTCAGGTCGTGGCCGACACCCTCGCTGGGCTTCCGCTTGAAGGTTGCCGAGTACATGTCGTGTAAACGGCTGTAAGTGGTGAGAGCGTGTGTGAAGAAGTACACCCCTGCAGGGTTAATATGATCGATTCGAATAGCCATGTCCGCGGTAAAGGACTTCTGGGTTGCCTGTATAGTTCATAGATAACTTGAAGTGGATACTCTAAAATACGCAAGATAAGCGTGAGTGCTATGGATGGTGTTCTCGTAGGGAGACGGGAGCGGATCCATAGTGGTGTATTGATATGGTGAATATGTGGACTAGTGTGCGCCACCTCAAAAGAGTTACTTGCAGTCGTAGTTCAGGTTAGCCATCGAGTCAAAGCTGGCTTGCTGCAGTTAAATCCCACCACTCCCTTTGTTGATACTGATGCATATGTAGTTAGTTCTGATGTAAGTCTTGCTGGGTACATTTGTACTCACGTTTGCCTATTTTACGTTTTTGCAGAGAGACTTCAGTCTCGCTAGTAGTTCCGCGTGGACTTCGACGTTTAGCTTGTTACCTCATCTACGATCTTGTGCCCTCGGCAGGATCTGGTAGATAGTCAGGCTTTTCGGCCTTTTTCATTTATAGATGTCTGTACTCAGACATGTTAAGCTTCCGCTTGTGCTTTGACTTGTATGCTCTGAATGCTGGGTCGAGAGACCCATGTTTGTAATATCTCGCTCCTCGGAGCCTATTGAATAATACTTGAGTTATAGAGTCATGTTGTGATGCCATGTTGTATTTGCACATATCGAGCATATTGTGTGTATGTTATTGAAATGCTTGGTATGTGTGGGATCTGACTATCTAGTTGTTTATCCTTAGTAGCCTCTCTTACCGGGAAATGTCTCCTAGTGTTTCCACTGAGCCATGGTAGCTTGCTACTGCTCCGGAACACTTAGGCTGGCCGGCATGTGTCCTTCTTCGTTCCTGTGTCTGTCCCTTCGGGGAAATGTCACGTGATGAATACCGGAGTCCTGTTAGCCCGCTATAGCCCGGTTCACCGGAGTCCTGCTAGCCCAGCGCTACAGCCTGGATTCACTCGCTGATGACCGACACGTTCGATGCTGGGTCATGGATGCATGTCCCTGTAAGTTTGTACCACTTTGGGTCTACGACTAGCCATGTCAGCCCGGGCTCCTTATCATATGGATGCTAGCGACACTATCATATATGTGTGCCAAAAGGCGCAAACGGTCCCGGGCAAAGGTAAGGCGACACCCGTGGGGATACCGTGCGTGAGGCCGCAAAGTGATATGAGGTGTTACATGCTAGATCGATGTGGAATTGAGTCGGGGTCCTGACAGCGGCCCCCTCCCTGCCAACGTCTGTTGCCGGGGTGGAGCCGCTAGCGGCCAAGTCTACCTCCTCCTCCGTATGCATGGGCTCGGTATCTGGCGCCCTTGCCAGGGACCCCCCTCGGGGCGGTGTGGTCGATGGGGGCGGCGTGGGGTGAGGGAGGCCCTTGGTGGCTCCTCCTACTGCCGCTCTTCTCCTACAAACCGTGACAAGGTCAACGACAAGAGAATCGGGCCCCGGCAAGCGTTGGCAAAGGGTGGATGGTGAACTTACGCTGGGGGCTGAGCCGGGGGCTGCGCCGCGGGCTGTTGTCCGGGCTGCTCTCCACCACAAGCGGTACCTTTGAAGTACCCATCAGGGATGGGCTGCCCGTCGAGGCTTTGGCTCTCTTAGCCGCCCGCTGAGCTAGTGTCTGCATCTCCCTGCGAGGATAAGTCAAATCAAGGAGGGCGACGTGATTCGTAAGGATGGAAACGGCGAGAGGCGGAGCTTACTCGTCCTCTTCCTCCTCCTCTACTGCCTTCCAATTCCCCCTCGGGCTGAGGGACGAAAAGTCGAAATCGATGTCCGTGCCAGCACCTGCGTGGGTATGGGCAGCGAAGGGGTCCGGTAGCGTTTGGATGAAGAAGAGGTGGGCGTCTTCTTCTTCGCCACCGTAGTCTTCTTCTTCGCCGCCACGGCCTCCTTCTTCGCCGCAGCGGCCCTCATGACGCGCGTAGCCTCCCCCGGAGCCCCTTGCCGTGCCACGGCCTTGCCGGGATGGACCGGCTCGCCGGAACTGGCCCGACGCAGAACGCACCTCTTCTGCGTAGTCGGGGGCTCGCCGGCCTCGGCCTCCTCCTCGGATGACCCTTCGCCCATGCCTTCAACAGGGGGCTCGGTGCTGGCGCCGGCCACCTCCTTGACGGATTTCACCCACGCGGCGAGCTCCTCCTCCTCTGCGGCCGCGGCGGCCTTGTTCTCCACGCCGCTGGCCTCGCCGACAAGCTTGGCAAGCTCCGCCTCCATCGCCCTAGCGGCAATATAGTTCAGCTCCTCCTGGGTAGTGTCCTAGATGAGCCGCGGTTCCTCGTGGTCGAGTTCTTCGGCCAAATTGGCCAAGAACTCCTCCGCCTCACGCGGTGGGGGCTCGACCCAGGCTGGGTCGAGATTGTGAGCGTTAAAGGGTGGCATCATGGTCAAGATTTCGGCCTGCCCGGAGTTGTTGCTCAACGGGACCACTCCTGACGGCAGCCCGAACAAGAGCCCCTTGACAACCTTGCCGGATTTGCAGCCTTGCCGGTCCTCCTCACATTGTCGTCGGCATACTCCTCGAGCTAGAAGAGGCTCCGGCAATATCAGGAGTGCCCCAGCACCGTGAAGTTGTTCTGTAGGCCGGTGCAAAGCCTCATGATGTCAGCCATGTTCTTCAAATCCTAGACCGGCCTCCCCTTCTTGTGCAGCGGAGCAATCCGGCGGCGGATGAAATCCGCCGCGATCATCTCAAGGTTGAACCCGGCCTCGGTAAGGCGGCAGATCCTGGTTGTGGCAATCGAGAACTTCTTATCGCTGGGGTCGATGTTGCTCCAATTCGCGCCGCGAGGCAACGGCTCCTGACGAACGCCCCGGCAGAACTCCGGCGGGTCCTCCTCCATGATCCAGCACCACCGGCCCCGCCACTCTTCCCACCTCTCCTTCATGGCGCCATCCGGGTACGAGCCTCTCTCCTGAATCCTCGGAATCCAGGTGACGGTCCCGGAAAGAGCATCCCCAGGTTGGACGCGGGGGGAGAAGTAGTGGCGGAAAAGCGCCGTGCTGGGCACCACCCCGGCGAAGCCCTAGTAGAGATGGGCGAAATATGCCAAGTGCGCCACGACATTCGGCGTGAGGTACAACAAGTGGAAGCCAAAAGTGCGCATGATATCATTGAAGAAGTCGGAAAAAGGGGGGCAAAGCCCGCAGAAGAAGAAGTCGACGAAGAATGGGTACCGTTTCTGGCCACCCTTCTTGCCATTCGTTGGGAGGGCACGCGTGGCGGGGTGCATGATAACCCGCAAGTATACGGGATAGTTGTAGCCTCTTTCGATAAGTAAGAGTGTCAAACCCAACGAGGAGCTAAAGGTAGAACAAATACTCTCTCAAGTCCTATCGGCCACTGATACGACTCTACGCATGCTTGACGTTCGCTTTACCTAGAACAAGTATGAAACTAGAAGTACTTTGTAGGTGTGATAGGATAGGTTTGCAAGATAATAAAGAGCACGTAAACATAAACTAGGGGCTGTTTAGATAAAGATGCAATAAAGTAAATATAGCGAGTGTGAAAAAGTGGTGGTAGGAGTTGTGAAATTGTCCCTAAGCAATTGACTACGTTACTAGACCGGTAATCACTATTGCAATTCTACTTGAGAGAGAGGCATAAGCTAACATACTTTCTCTACTTGGATCATATGCACTTATGATTGGAACTCTAGCAAACATCCACAAATACTAAAGATCATTAAGGTAAAACCTAACCATAGCATTAAAGTATCAAGTCCCCTTTATCCCATACGCAAACAACCTACTTACTCGGGTCTGTGCTTCTGTCACTCACGCCACCCACCATAAGAAAATCATGAACATATTGCAACACCCTACAGCGGGAATCCCTCACGCTTGCGCGACATGGAGGGCACCATAGGACAGCACCAATAATAAAACATGCAACTCAAACCAATCATAACAATTCATCAATCACCGATAGGACAACGAAAATCTACTCAGACATCATAGGATTGCAACACATCATTGGAAAATAATATGAAGCATAAAGCACCATGTTCAAGTAGAGCGTACAACGGGTTGCGGGAGAGTGGACCGCTGGATATAGATGGGGGAAGGTGATGGAGATGTTGATGAAGATGGTGGATGTGTTGGTGAAGATCGTGGTGATGATGATGGCCCCCGGCAGCGCTCCGGGGCCACCGGAAGCAAGGGGGAGAGAGCCCCCCTTCTTCTTCTTCTTCCTTGACCTCCTCCCTAGATGGGAGAAGGGTTTCCCCTCTGGTCCTTGGCTCCCATGGCTTGGGAGGGGCAAGAGCCCCTCCGATATTGGATCTATCTCTCTGTTTCTGCGTTCTCAGATTCTACCCCTTCACCGTTTCTTTAATATCCGGAGATCCGTAACTCCGATTGGGGTGAATCTTTCGCCCAGATTTTTCACATAAAATTAGCTTTCTTGCGGCAAAAGA
>NC_041383.1:307244288-307279154 GCF_002162155.2 Triticum dicoccoides | reverse complement strand
CCAGGGCGCGCCTGCCTCCCTGGGGCGCCCCCCTATCTCCTGGCCCCCTCGGGCACCGTCTCGCGTTGATTTTACTTCCCAAAAATCATAAATATTCCAAAATAATTATCCATCCGTTTTTATCCTGTTTGGACTCTGTTTGATATGGGTTTTCTGCGAAACATAAAACATGCAACAAACAGGAACTGGCACTGGGCACTGGATCAATATGTTAGTCCCAAAAATAGTATAAAAAGTTGCCAAAAGTATATGAAAGTTGAAGAATATTGGCATGGAACAATGAAAAATTATAGATACGACGGAGACGTATCAGCATCCCCAAGCTTAATTCCTGCTCGTCCTCGAGTAGGTAAATGATATAAAAGATAATTTTTAATGTGGAATGCTACCTAACATAATCTTGATCATATGTCTAATCATGGCATGAATATTAAGACACGAGTGATTCAAAGCAATAGTCTATCATTTGACATAAAACAATAATACTTCGAGCGTACTAATAAATGAATCATGTCTTTTCAAAACAACAAGGCCAAAGCAAGCTTATCCCTACAAAATCATATAGTTTGTTCATGCTTCATTTTCGTCACACAAAATGTCCCCATCATGCACAACCCCGATGACAAGCCGAGCAATTGGTTCATACCTTTTAACGCGCTTCAGCTTTTTCAATCCTCACGCAATACATGAGCGCAAGCCATGGATATAGCACTATAGGTGGAATAGAATATGATGATGGGGGTTTATATAGAGAAGACAAAAAGGGAGAAAGTCTTACATCGACGCGGCTAATCAATGGGCTATGGAGATACCCATAAATTGATGTCAATGCGAGGAGTAGGGATTGCCATGCAACAGATGCACAAAGATCTATAAGTATATGAAAGCTCAAACTGAAACTAAGTGGGCGTGCATCCAACTTGCTTGCTCATGAAGACCTAGGGCATTTGATGAAGCCCATCATTGGAATATACAAGCCAAGTTCTATAATAAAAAATTCCCACTAGCATATGAAAGTGACAACATAAGAGACTCTTTATATGAAGAACATGGTGCTACTTTGAAGCACAAGTGTGGAAAAAAGGATAGTAACATTGCCCCTTTTCTTTTTTTTTCTTTTTTTTGGTGGGCTTCTTTGGCCCCATTTTTTATTTAGGCTTCTTTGGCCTTTTCTTTTTTTCTTTTCTTTTTTTTCATGGGGCAATGCTCTATAATGATGATCATCACACTTTTATTTACTTACAACTCGATATTACAACTCGATACTGGAACAAAGATATGACTCTATATGAATGCTTCCGACGGTGTACCGGGATGTGCAATGATCTAGTTGCATGGCAATATATCTCAGAATGGCTATGGAAATGCCATGATAGGTAGGTATGGTGGCTGTTTTGACGAAGATATAAGGAGGCTTATGTGTGATAGAGCGTATCGTATCACGGGGTTTGGATGCACCGGCGAAGTTTGCACCAACTCTCGAGGTTAGAAAGGTCAATGCACGGTACCGAAGAGGCTAACAATGATGGAAAGGTAAAAGTGCGTATAATCCATGGACTCACATTAGTCATAATGAACTCATATACTTATTGCAAAAGTTTATTAGCCCTCGAAGCAAAGTACTACTACGCATGCCCCTAGGGGGATAGATTGGTAGGAAAAGACCATCGCTCGTCCCCGACCGCGACTCATAAGGAATACAATCAAAGAAACACCCCATGCTTCAAATTTGTCACACAACGGTTACCATACGTGCATGCTCCGGGACTTGCAAACCTCAACACAAGTGTCTCTACAATCCGCAACCACCCACTAGCATGACTCTAATATCACCACCTTTATATCGCAAAACTATTGCAAGGAATCAAACATATCATATTCAGCGATCTACAAGTTTATGTAGGATTTTATGACTAACCATGTGAATGACCAATTCCTGTCATCTCTCTAAATAGATATAAGTGAAGCAAGAGAGTTTAATTCTTTCTACTAAAGATATGCCCACGCTCTAACAAATATAAGTGAAGCAAAAGAGCATTCTACAAATGGCAGTTTTCTATGTGAAGAGAAACAGGCAATCCAACTTCAAATGATATAAGTGAAGCACATGAAGCATTCTATAAAGCCACACTCAAAAGATTTAAGTGAAGTGCAATGAGCATTCTATAAATAAACCAAGGACTATCTCATACCAGCATGGTGCATAAAAGAAAAGTGAAAACTAAATGCAAAAGACGCTCCAAGACTTGCACATAATGCATAAACGAAACGAATACGAAAACATACCGATACTTGTTGAAGAAAGAGGGGATGCCTTCCGGGGCATCCCCAAGCTTAGACGCTTGAGTCTCCTTGAATATTTACTTGGGGTGCCTCGGGCATCCCCAAGCTTGAGCTCTTGCCTCTCATCCTTTTCCTCATATCGAGACCTCCTCGTTTAGACACTTCATCCACACAAAACTTCAACAGAAAACTCGGTAAGATCCGTTACTATAATAAAGCAAATCACTACTCTAAGTACTGCTGCAAACCAATTCATATTTTGTTTTTTCATTGTGTCTACTATAATATAACTTTTTCATGGCTCAATCCACTGATATAAATTGATAGATTCATCAAAACAAGCAAACTATGCATCAAAAACAGAATCTATCAAAAACAGAACAGTCTGTAGCAATCTGAACATCCACCATACTTCTGGTACCCCAAAAATTCTACCAAAATTAGGAAAAATAAAAAAAGTTGTATAGCAATACTTTGCAAAACGAATCAGAACCAATTGACATTCCACTTAAAAATGTAAAATCGCGCACTATCGCTAAAGTTTCTGTCCTGCACCGTACAAACCAACAAGCATTGTAAACATCCTAAAGGCAAACCTAAGCACATATTTTTATAATACAATGGAATTGTACAAGGGGATAATTATTTTTGATGAAAAGTTTCTATAATCAAGATTCACAAAGTTTTCGTGAGCATGAACAAAGTTCAAGGAGCTCTCCCACTTTAACAATGCTTGTCTTTCTCACTTTCACTTTCCTTTTTGAAAAGTTTTTAGGTTCCCCTCTTTATTTTTTCGTTTTTAAACTATATAAAAGCACTCAACAGAAATAAATGACTCTCTAAAACTTCCGGGTTGTCTCCCTCGTAGCGCTTTCTTTAAAGCCATTAAGCTAGGCATTTAGTGCTCAAGTAATGAATCCACCGGATCCCAAGGTATATCAAAGCCAATTTTAATTAACAATGATTTATAATTTATTAGTGAGCACAAAGTAACATATATCAAGCAATGACGAAGTCTAACTCTCTTCCGATGCATCGGCATGTCATAAAAGAACAATTCATGCACACCAAGTAAAGGCCAATGCATAGTATAAGCAGTTTCTTGCAATTCTATCGTGTTGGAAACATAGAGAGGTGGAGGCATAGTTCCTCTCTCATAATAATTGCAAGTAGGAGCAGCAAGCACATGCATATCACATTCATCAAAATCATCATGTGCAATGGTAAAAGGCAACCCATCAATATAATCCTTACTAAGCGCAAACTTCTCCGATATAGTGTAGCCGGGAGAATTCAAAAAGATAATAGGACTATCATGCGTGGGTGCAATAGCAACAATTTCATGTTTAACATAAGGAACTATAGCAAGTTCATCTCCATAAGCATAATTCATATTGGTATCTTGGACCCAAGCATAGCAAGCATCATCAAAAAGGGATATTTCAAGAGAATCAACGGGATCACAACAATCATCCTTCGCTAAGCACGAAGGGGAATTAAACAATGTATGATTTGAAGAGTTACTCTCATTACAAGGTGGACACGAGTGATCAATCCGCTCTTCCTCCTTTTGTTCTTCGCTCTCCTCATTATCTTTTTCGTCCAATGAGCTCACAATTTCATCAATTTTTTCTTCCATAGCTTCCTACAAAATATTAGTCTCTTCTTGGACAGCGGAGACTTCCTTAATAAATGCATTAATATTGTAATTGTATTCATAATTTTCATAGCAATATCTAAGTATAGCAAGATTTTCAGGCCTATAAACATCATCATCTAAAGCTTCATACTTTCCAAACAAAGATTCAATTTCATAAGAAGCCTTAAAAGCAACAAATTCTTCTATTTGTTCCACATCATAGTAATCATATCTACCATTAGCATAAGAAGCTAAGGTTTCATTATCATTGAATTTGCATGAAAAGGGAAGGTGTGGATCCTTCATCCTAGAGCAACAAATAATATCATATCTCAAGCATAGTTGACGAGCATACCAACGCAACATATTAATTTGATCCCATAATAGTTTCCCTTTTTGTGTAAAGCAATAATCCCTAAAGTATTCACGTTGATCCAACGTGTCTCCCATTATAAAGTTGAATGGGGTTTTCTCAGGATTATCAAAGTAGTACATAATATCTTTCACATAATGAGAATCAAGGGTTTTAGGAGTTACCACATCTCCATGAGTAGCAAGTGCACCTAATTTTTTTGGTATTTCGTGTTCCATATCCATAACTAAAGATAGAGAACAACTTAGAACAGCAAATAAAAATTACTTAGTGATAAAGCAAACAAGCACACACGAGAATATTCACCCCATGCTATGACTCCTTGGCAACGGCGCCAGATAACCCGCAAGTATAAGGGATAGTTGTAGCCTCTTTTGATAAGTAAGAGTGTCGAACACAACGAGGAGCTAAAGGTAGAACAAATACTCTCTCAAGTCCTATCGGCCACTGATACGACTCTACGCACGCTTGACGTCCGCTTTACCTAGAACAAGTATGAAACTAGAAGTTCTTTGTAGGTGTGATAGGATAGGTTTGCAAGATAATAAAGAGCACGTAAACATAAACTAGGGGCTGTTTAGATAAAGATGAAATAAAGTAAATATAACGAGTGTGGAAAAGTGGTGGTAGGAGTTGTGAAATTGTCCCTAAGCAATTGACTATGTTACTAGACCGGTAATCACTATTGCAATTCTACTTGAGGGAGAGGCATAAGCTAACATACTTTCTCTACTTGGATCATATGCACTTATGATTGGAACTCTAGCAAGCATCCGCAAATACTAAAGATCATTAAAGTAAAACCCAACCATAGCATTAAAGTATCAAGTCCCCTTTATCCCATACGCAAACAACCTACTTACTCGGGTCTGTGCTTCTGTCACTCACGGCACCCACCATTAGCAAATCATGAACATATTGCAACACCCTACAGCGGGAATCCCTCACGCTTGTGTGGCACGGAGGGCACCATAGGACATCACCAATAATAAAACATGCAACTCAAACCAATCATAGCAATTCATCAATCACCGATAGGACAACGAAGATAGGACAACGAAAATCTACTCAGACATCATAGGATGGCAACACACCATTGGAAAATAATATGAAGCATAAAGCACCATGTTCAAGTAGAGGGTACAGCGGGTTGCGAGAGAGTGGACCGCTGTTTATAGATGGGGGAAGGTGATGGAGATGTTGATGAAGATGATGGAGGTGTTGGTGAAGATCGTGCTGATGATGATGGCCCCCGGCAGCGCTCCGGCGCCACCGGAAGCAAGGGGGAGAGAGCCCCCCTTCTTCTTATTCTTCCTTGACCTCCACCCTAGATGGGAGAAGGGTTTACCCTCTGGTCCTTGGCTCCCATGGCTTGGGAGGGGCGAGAGCCCCTCCGAGATTGGATCTATCTCTCTGTTTCTGCGTTCTCAGATTCTACCCCTTCACCGTTTCTTTAATATCCGGAGATCCGTAACTCCGATTGGGGTGAATCTTTCGCCCAGATTTTTCTCATAAAATTAGCTTTCTTGCGGCAAAAGAAGAGCGTCAACCGCCTTACAGGGGGACCAGGAGAGTACAGGGCGCTCCTGCCTCCCTGGGGCGCGCCCCCTATCTCCTGGCCCCCTCTGGCACCGTCTCGCGTTGATTTTACTTCCCAAAAATCATAAATATTCCAAAATAATTCTCCATCCATTTTTATCCCGTTTGGACTCCGTCTGATATGGGTTTTCTGCGAAACATAAAACATGCAACAAACAGGAAATGGCACTGGGCACTGGATCAATATGTTAGTCCCAAAAATAGTATAAAAATTTGCCAAAAGTATATTAAAGTTGAAGAATATTGGCATGGAACAATCAAAAATTATAGATACGACGGAGATGTATCAGTGCGCCAGCGTCGCTGCCCCCCCCCC
Organism: Triticum dicoccoides; assembly: GCF_002162155.2. NCBI lineage: Eukaryota > Viridiplantae > Streptophyta > Magnoliopsida > Poales > Poaceae > Triticum > Triticum dicoccoides. Next base: position 307,272,944 of record NC_041383.1, on the reverse strand, counting down.
CACAACGGCTTGTAGTAGTCCCTGAGCTTGAGGGCATCGACGGACGACGGGACGAAGTAGGCGGCCTGCGCCCGTCGCGCCGCCGCCTCACTCTCCGGCGTCTCCTTCTCCCTCATATCCTTGGCCACGCATTTCCCCTTGCCAAAATTTTGCGCCATGCCGGCTGGGAAGAGAGCGAGAAGCTGGGGGTGGTGTGAAGCACAGCAGCAGCGAGCAAGAGCTTGAGGAAGAAGTAGATGGGGACGGCGATGGCGAGATTGGAGGAAGCACAGGGGGTAAATGAGCCGCGCGCCCGCGGTTATTCCTTTTCATGGGGAAGACGTGGGCCGCCTCTTTTCCCATTTATTGCGACATGACGCATGCCTGCTGCAACCGCCCCACGCATGCCCGCATGTCACGCATGACCCCCACGTCGCGCGTTCAACGGTCGTCGTGGGGAAGCACAGCGGACGGAAAGTTACCGCGGTAAAAACCGCACCGCCTGCCCGCGCACCGTTCTGGGCCTGGCCCAACAACGTGTCGCACTTATGTGTGGCCCACGCCCAGGGGCTCCTGTCGGTGTACCAAAATACGGGTGCTCTTTTGTACCCCTTATTTGTGCACGGGCAGCCAGAGCCGCACCCACAACCACACTTAAGCAGGGCAGAGATAGGAAATCAGAGCCACAAGACGACCCAAGCAACATCAAGACAGAGGCATGAAGAGCAATAAGGTGAGGTGGTTTTCCCCGGCAAGACCCTTGCTGGGGCAGCCCCCACGGCCCCAGTAAGGCCCTTGCCGAGGCAGCCTACCTAACGCTAGCAGGGCGCACCACCCTTGAGCCCCAGTTCCTCCAACGCCGCCAACCGCGTTAGGACCAAGGCTCGGGAGGCGCCTCCGTGATGGCATGCAGATCTTTGTGAAGACAAGAACAACACTTCAAATTAGAAGAGTAGAAGACGACGAACTGTAGGATCGAAAGTATGTCTAGAGGGGGGGTGATTAGACTACTTGACCAAATAAAAACTTATCATTTTCCCAATTTTAGTCTTTGGCAGATTTTAACTATCTTAGCACAAGTCAAGCAATCTTAACACAATTCAAGCAAGCATGCAAAGAGTATATGAGTAGCGGAAAGTAAAGCATGCAACTTGCAAGAATGTAAAGGGAAGGGTTTGGAGAATTCAAACGCACTTTGGAGACACAGTGATTTTTGAGCCTTGGTTCCAATAGGTGGTGCTATCGTACATCCACGTTGATGGAGACTTCAACCCATGAAGGGTAACGGTTGTGCGAGTCCACGGAGGGCTCCACCCACGAAGGTTCCACGAAGAAGCAACCTTGTCTATCCCACCATGGCCGTCGCCCACGAAGGACTTGCCTCACTAGCGGTAGATCTTCATGAAGTAGGCAATCTCCTTGCCCTTACAAACTCCTTGGTTCAAATCCACAATCTTGTAGGAGGCTCCCAAGTGACACCTAGCCAATCTAGGAGACACCACTCTCCAAGAAGTAACAAATGGTGTGTTGATGATGAACTCCTTGCTCTTGTGATTCAAATGATAGTCTCCCCAACACTCAACTCTCTCTCACAGGATTTGGATTTGGTGGAAAGAAGATTTGAGTAGAAAGCAACTTGGGGAAGGCTAGAGATCAAGATTCATATGGTAGGAATGTAATATCTTGTCCTCAACACATGAGTAGGTGGTTCTCTCTCAGAAATAGCAAGTTGGAAGTGTAGGTTTGTTCTGATGGCTCTCTCCATGGATGAAGAGGAGGTGAAGAGGTATATATAGCCTCCACACAAAATCTAACCGTTACACACAACTTGCCAAACTCAGTGGGACCGAATTGGTAAACTCGGTCGGACCGATTTAGGAAATCTAGTGATCGTTAGGATTCTTGGTGGGACCGACATGCAACTCGGTAGGACCGATATGGTTAAGGTTAGGGCATAACGTAATCTCGGTGAGACCGATTACACAAACTCGGTGAGACCAATTTTGGTAATAAGCTAACCAGAGACTTGGTCAGGTAAACTCGGTGGGACCGGTTTGCTCATTTCGGTGGGACCGAAATGTTACGAAAAGGAAACAAGGAGTTTACATTGAAATCTTGGTGGGACCGATCACTCATCTCGGTGGTACCGAAATGTTACGAAGGGAAACAGAGATAATACAATCCCATCTTAGTGAGACCGAGATCCCTATCGGTGAGACCGATTTGTCTAGAGTTTGTGGAAGTGGCTATGACATCTAAACTCGGTGGCGCCGGGTAGAAAGAATCAGTAGGGCCGAGTTTGACTTTTGGTTTAGGTCATATGTGGATATGAGAAAGTAGTTGAGGGTTTGGAGCATATCACTAAGCACTGTGGAGCAAGAAACTCATTAAGCAACACCTCATCCCTCCTTGATAGTATTGGCTTTTCCTATAGACTCAATGTAATCTTGGATCACTAAAATATAAAATGTAGAGTCTTGAGATTTTGAGCTTGAGCCAATCCTTTTATCCTTAGCATTTTGAGGGGTCCACTTTTCTCATCCATGCCATGCCATTCATTGAGCTTTTCCTAAAATATTCATCTTGGAGAGATGTTAGCTCAATGAGCTATATGTTGTTAGGAATTACCAAAACCACCTAGGGATAGTTGCACTTTCAATCTCCCCCTTTTTGGTAATTGATGACAATATATAGATCAAAGCTTCGACAAATGATAATAAGAGTGAAAAACATAGTCGCTTTGAGAAGTATGTGATAATCAAGAGCTCCCCCTAAATTTGTGCATAGTTTAAGATTTTCTTTGGACTACAAATGCACAAGGAGTTAGGCTCATGGGTAACTCTTCCATGTCACATACATCTTGGTGGAGCGCTCAAAATGATAATAACTGAATACATGCACTCATCACCAAGCAAAGTGAATGATCATATAGAGTATAAATGAGATAATGTCTTCCAACAAGCATAAATGTAGCATATGATCAAACACATGATCATCAAGTATCACACAGACATAGAGTATCTCAAACAAGCAAATAAAATTCAACCACCAAAGCAAGAGAGAACAAAAAGCAACACTCTCTCTCGAAGCCTATGATCTATACATCTTTCTCCCCCTTTGGCAACAAGTTACCAAAAAGTTCATAGAAAATGCATAGCACTAGATCGACTCTCAGGCTTGATCTTCAGGTGGTGGTGTAGAGATGGCTCCTTGGACGAAGACTTCAGTAGATGTGGATGGAGCTGGAAGTGTGGGTGCTGAAGCTGGTTGCACTGGAGCGGTAGGAGCTGTAGCTGGTGCAGATGAAGTGGCTCTGGTGTCTATCGCTGGCACCGCAGCTGATCTCTGAGCTCTAGGCACTCTGGCAAATGCATCAGTGGTTGTCTTGCCCTTCCTCTCCTCCATATCATCCTGAAGCTGCTCAACAGCAGACTGGATCTCAGTTACCTTCACATCCAAGTTATAGAACTTCTGCTCCATGATCCTCTCCAGGCTCTCCTGGTTTTGAGTTAAGGTGGCCAGCCCCTTCTCAATCCCCAGAGTGGATGCAATCAAGTAGCCTAGTTGATCCTGTTTGCTCTTCAGAAAGTACTGAGATGCCTCTTCCATTGTTGGAATCTTGGTAGTCTTCTCTTTCCTTGCCTTCTCCTTCTTGGCTTGAGCATGCACAGAAGATGGCTCATCTTCATTCTTAACCACTTGGTTATCCTCAAAGTCTGGATAGATAGCAAAATGTTCCTTGTCCAGCAAGCATGTGCCTGTGCCCATCTTGGAGTTTATCAGCTCCTGGATCTGTGGGGCATACCCACAACTTCTTTTCTGGTCAGCTGCTGTCCTCTTTATAGTCTCAACAATGAGGCTCATGACCTTGAATTCCTACGGCACATCAAATAAGTGTAGAAAGTTTATTGCATGGCCTCTGATCATGTTGTGGTCACTTGACTTGGGCAGGAGAGTGTGCCTGAGGATCCAGTTAATGGTTGGCAGTCCTGACAGAACATAGTGTACATATCCAAACTTATGTGTCTCAACTGCAGCATCTGGGATCTCTTTGTACATATGTGCCATAGTATTGTGATCCATCTTCTTCTTGGCATAGACATCCAAGTCATCTTCCTTCTCCTTAGGTGCATTGATCAGATTTGCCCATTCCTCAATAGTTGATTGGTACCTTGTACCTTCAGACATCCACACTATCCTGCCATCTAGATAGAAGTGTGCTGTGGAGTAGAATTGCATAATGAGCTCATCATTCCACTTTGTGAGCTTCTGCCCAACAAAGTCTGCAACTCCACAAGCACTAAAACTGTCATACACTCCAGGATAGTGTTCCTCATTTTCCTTCATGTAGGTCCAGTCCACCCACCTCATGTCACAAACTATAGGCTTCTTGTCCAACAATACTGTCTCATAGAAATCCTGCTGTTCCTTAGTATGTGAAAGTGCGTTATGTCGACTAGAGGGGGGGTGAATAGGTGATTTTTATGAATTCTTCACTGAGGAATTTACCGGTGAGGAAATTCCTTAGCGAAGAACAACTAGCAGCGGAATAAGTACTCAGAAGTAAGTATGACAGAATACAAGCATGGTCATCATGATGAAATGAAGACTAGCACAGAGTACAGAAAGTGTAATCACAGGATAACACAAGATGAAGACAAACAGACTGAAGAAATTGAACTGAGGAAATTGAGAAAGTCTTCAGTCAAAGTCTTCAAACACAGATATGAACAAACACTTAACACAGTAATGAGGAAATGAAAGGGTTGAGGAAATAGAACCAGTAGGTTGGTGAAGACAATGATTTGGTAGACCAGTTCCAACTGCTGTCTCAGTTGTACATCTGGTTGGAGCGGCTTAGTATTTAAACTCGAGGACACGCAGTCCCGGACACCCAGTCTCTGAGCACGCAGCTCAGGACACCCAGTCCTCACCGTATTCTCCTTGAACTAAGATCACACAGATCCCGTCCAATCACTCATGGTAAGTCTTCAGGCGACTTCCAAACCTTCACAGACTTGGTCACTCGGCGATCCACAATTCCTCTTGGATGCTCTAGACCTTGACGCCTAACCGTCTGGAAGAAGCACAGTCTTCAAAGGTAACAAGCATCGGATCCTCGCAGGATCAATTTCTTTAGTGATGCTCAATCACTTTGGGGTTTGTAGGTGTTTGGGTTTGGGATTTTCCTCACTTGATGATTTTCGCTCAAAGTCCTCGGAGGATGGGTTGCTCTCAAATGACAAGTGTCAAGTTCTCTCGGAGCAGCCAACCAGCTAGTGGTTGTAGGGGGCGGCTATTTATAGCCTAGGGAGCAACCCGACATGATAAGACATAAATGCCCTTCAATGATATGACCGTTAGGTGGATAAGATATTTTGGGACAGCTGGCGCGCAGCACAGCAACGGTTGGAAATTTGACTCTCAAATTCCTCAGGGCTATCAGGTTCCTCACTGTGTAGGTAATTCGCACTGGCGAATTCCTAACTCCTCAGTCAGAACAAATTCATCAATGACCAGAAGAACTTCGTCTCTGTTACTAAAGAAAGTGACTGAATTGTATGAGATTTCCAAAGGCTTCACTCGAAGGGATTGGTAGGTGTAGGATTTTGAGTTGAGCATCACATGGAAATTTTTCCTTAGTATTTCCTCGACCCCCTTTAACAGTACGGTGTTTCCTATGACTCAAGAAAGAGAAAATGAAACTACGAAAACAAAAGTCTTCACGCTTCATGTTCCACTAATGAATACCAAGTCTTCAAGGTCACACCAATTTCTTCACTTTCAAAGTCTTCAGAAAGTCTTCAGAATATCAAAGTCTTCAGTTGAAGAACTTCATTTTTAGGGGTCGACTTTCTCTGTAAATTATCAAACTCCTCATAGACTTATAGACCTGTGTACACTCACAAACTCATTAGTCCCTTAACCTATAAGTCTTCAATACACCAAAATCACGAAGGGGCACTAGATGCACTTACAATCTCCCCCTTTTTGGTGATTGATGACAACATAGGTTAAGTTTTCAACAGGCATAAATATATGAAGTGTATACACTGATATTGAGGAATTTGATTACAAGATATAGAAGAACTCCCCCTGAAGATGTGCATAGTGAGGAATTTGCTTTTGAGGCAATGCACATTTGAAGAGTTGAATCATGGAGATCTCCCCCTATATCTTGTAATTCATACAGGCATTTGATATATAATATGAAGAACTTGAAATGCATGATGAAATGGTGCCTGATGAGGTTCAGCATGCGTGCAATGTCATTAACGAGGAAATAAGCATGCAGAACATTATGCAACAAAAGTATCAGCGCACCATCGGGTTTAAGATTACAACTCGATCCAAATAGAAGTTTCAGAAGAACGAGAGTTGTAACTTAACAGAAAATGCCCTTAATATAGACCCGCTTGAAGACTAACTCAGATTTCTCCCCCTTTTTCATCAAATGACCAAAAGGATTGAAACTGAGGACTAACGCCCCTGAAGAATTTCAAGTCGATGGAGGAGCGCCAGCGGTGTCGGGGTTGTTTGTTGGAGCAGGGCCTGCCGCAGTGTCGTCCAAATCTTCATATTCATCAGTGTCACGCGATGAAGAATAAGAGCTGGCCACCAAGGAAGGAACTTTGACCTTCTTGAATTTCTTCGATGGAGGTGCAGACCAGTCAAATTCTTCCTTGAGACCCATAGTCTTCAGATCAGCAGCGCTGTAGACATGAGAGAGAACAGCCCAGGTGCGGTTGAGGGTTTCATGGAGGTAGTAGTGGTTCTTCTTCACTGCATTGTGTGTTGAGGTCATGTTGTGAAGAATTGAACCAAACTGACGCTTGACCCATTTATGATTGCGATCAACCTTCTGATGAAGACTGAGGAGTAACTCACGGTCAGTCATCACCCTGGGTGCTGTGGCTTGAGGATTTTGCTTGGCTGAGGTATTGGTGGCAGAGTCATGTTTGGCAGAATCGTCATTGTTAGAGTAAGATGCAGCCTTGCGAAATTGACCATCCAATGGACGAATGCCTTCATCGATCACAGCAGCGGCCTTGCCTTTATCATCAGCTGATGAAATTGTCCGTTTGAGGACTTCAATGGGAGGCAAGTAGCTACCGTGGTTCAGAGTGTCAGCTTTGTAATTCAGTGAAGATCTTGCCCTGATGAATCTCATAATCCAAGGAGCATAGGGCTTCAGTTCGAATGGTGACATAGCAATATTGGCCAGAGTCCTCATGAACAAATCAAGGAAGTTTATGGGAACGCCATGAATGATGTTGAAAAGCATATTCTTCATGATGCCAACGACTTCTTCATCATTTGAGTCATGGCCTTTGATGGGACTCATTGTCTTCATCAGAATTCGATAGACAGTCCGAGGCACATACAATAATTCCTTGACGAGGAATTTGGTTCTTGGGGCATGCCTTGGCTTCAATGGCTTCATCAGCACTTGCATATAGTGATTTGAAAGTTCTGGTTCATTGTAGATACAACGAGCATCATCAAGTGGAGGACTGAGTGGTAGAGCACGAAGCAATTCAGTTGCAGGTGCCTTGTAGTGAGTATTTTCAGACATCCAGTCTAATACCCATGAGTTGACATCTTCAGCGTCTCCGGTGATGTGCAGGGTTGCATAAAATTGAAGAATGAGTTCTTCATTCTAGTCACAGATATCAATGCAGAAATTCAGAAGTCCTGCGTCATGAAGAACACTGAGGACTGGCTCAAATCCGGGCAGAGACTCCATGTCCACATGAGGAATATGTGCATGATTGAAGACTTTGTCTTTGTTGAAGAGCACTGAGGAATAGAAATTTACTTGGCTAGCAGTCCAGAAACGCCTCTTCCTTATGCGAGCAGAATCATATGGATTGTAATCAGTGAAGAATACATGCTCGGCAAAGAAATCTTCAGCCTTGAACTTCTGTTTGCTTGAGAATGGATTCTTTTGCTTTGGCAGAGGGATGTCAGTGAGTTGCATCACCACCTCAGGAATTGCAAGCTCAGGTTCTTCAGGCTGAGGAATTTCTTGTTCCTCAACAGGTGCAGTCTAAGGATTAGCAGCAGCAGGTTCATCAGCACTAGTGGCTGGAATTTCTTCATGCACAGAGAGAGTGGGTTGAGTTTCTTCAGAGCCCAATTGAACTATTGGTGCAGGGGACTAAGGAATCTGTTGGAGCGGGGTGAAGAGAGGAGTATTGGGATGCTGACTTTCCCAAAAGTCATCATTCATCACAGGTGTGGTGCACCCAATATCCACATCTTCATCTTCAATTTCCTCAACACCTGCCTCTTCAGCTGTGAACTGAGGCATAGGTGAGGAAATGACTGGCGTTGAAGGGATTGCGTCCACTTCAATTTCTTCATCAATCTGCTCTGACGAAGCAGCAGAATGATGTTCTTCATCAGATCCGATGGGGATCTCATAGTATTCTCCAAAAGGAACAAGGTCCTTTGACGGCATGGAGGAGATTGGAACAGCATCAATTGGATTTTCGAGTGAGCTGGTCATTGGCTTCATTTTCTTCGCAGCCGAAGAATTTGACACAGCTGATGCCTTCCTTTTCTTCACTGCAGCTTGCTCTGCAGCCTTGGTCTTCTTCACATCGAATGCACATGGAAGAATTGGAGTTGGTGTAGGTGCAGATGGAGCTGAGGAATCTGGTTGATTTTCTTCAGGCGCAACTGATGCAGTTGCCCTGACTTCTTCAGTTTCTTCAGGCGCACCACTAGTGGATGCCCTGGCAATTTCTTCAGCAGCTGGAATGGGATCATCAGCCCTGGAACTGGCATTTTCATCAGCAGCCTGAACTTCATCAGCGGTACTGGCATGTTCTTCAGTCGGCTGAGCTGAGGCTTCAGCCTGAGGAATTTCATGTTGCGTTGAGGCTGCAACATTGGTGAATTTCTTCGTCAGGTTGACGAATCTGACTTTGGCCCCTTGCAAATCAGCATAATAAGCATCGAAGTTTTTGCTGAGGTCTTGAATTTCAGTCTGGACCTTGAGAAGTTCTTCAGGTGTCATTTTGACAACGTTTTTTTTCAGGAACTTCTCCTTTCTGTATTGAGCTTTCTTGATCTCTCTTGCCTTCTCAAACTTCCATTTCTCTTCAGTGATGAAATGGGTCAGCATGTGATTTTGACCAGCGGTCAGATGAAAATCAGGCATTGGGGTGTTAGGATCCTTGTGCCAGAGATCAATATAATCGAGGATTTTCCTTGGATCCAAAAGCAGTGGCACAGATGTGCCTTTGGCTCTAGCGGCCTTCACCTGTCTATCTCTGATGATTTCTACGAGTTCATCATCAGAAGCTTCATCATCAGATGGCACATGGAATGCGACATGTTTCTTCTTTGGACTTGGCCGAGTACCTCGTCCAGCTGTCGGGCCAGATGATGAAATTGGTGCAGCTGAGGAACTTGCTGAGACACCAGAGGCAATCGAGAACCCAGTAGTCCTTTGACATGTATTCAGATGCACAGGAGCTGAGGACTTTGTCGGAACTGCTGAGGACTTGGGAGGAGCAGGAGCAGTGTGAGGAATTTGCCGTGAGGGCGCTGCTGAGGAACTTGGCCGTGAGGGCGCTGATGGTGAAGCACTTGGCTTACGAGCAGGCTTCTTTGGCATGGATTTCCTCGGTTGGACCGAGGCCTTAGTAGTAGTAGCAGTGGCAGAATCCTCATTGAACTTCTTCACTGCCTCCTTGGCCTGTCTTGCCAATTTGTCTTGGCGCTTAGCCCATTCTTCAGGAAAGTCCTCACCACATTTGATGCTCATGGGGTCAGCTACTTGGCCAGGTGCCAATGGAGCTCTTGGGCACGGAGGATTGAGGGCGAATTTCTTCATGTACTTTGGAGTCATATATCTGTATTCCCTCCATTCCCTTGCCCATCTCCGTTCAATCTTCTGAATGCGCACCTTGCGCTGATTTTTGTTTTCCTTGCCATATTTTGCTTCATCAGGTGTGCAATAGTCAGCATAAATTTCCTCAGGGATTTCAAACGCTGTCATAACCTCAGGTTTCTTTCCTACTTTCTGCGGCTTCTTACCGTCTGCCATATTCTTCAGTTGAGGAATTTGAACAATTGAGTTCTCTGAAGAAGTATGCAGTTTTTCTTTGAGGAACACTGCAAATGAGTTAAGTTGATGAGAACCTAGTGATTCAGCAGCAGACATGAGTACCTGTGAACAGAGTACATGTGCAAGGAATTTGGAGAGGTCATATGCGTTCTAAGAAGGTTTTTTGAAAAGAACAAGTTTTCAGGAATTTGACCAGATGAGCCTTGAAGAATTTCACTAAGCGTTCTTGTCTTAGGTTCCAGAGTTGTACAGATCGAAGATCCATACAATTGAGGAATCTTGAGGAAAATCATTGCTTAGAGAAACGTAGTTTGTTTGAGGTGTTCATATATGTGAAGATTTGAAGAATAAACACCTTTGAAGATTTTCAGGAAAGCTTGAGAATCAAAGCGAGTAATAAAAGTAACTTTTAATTACCCGAAATGAAGAACATGACAAACTGAGAAGAACAGATGGGAAGTTCATCAGGTTAGATCTTCCTTTCCCTAACTCGGCGGAGGAAGACAGCTACGGCGGCGGTGGAGTGAAGATTTCCGCGGTCGGCGTGAGTACGACGGCGACGAGGTCGAGGCAGCGAAGCTCTTCCTCACCGGCGACGATGGAGTAGCGGTGGCGCTAGGGTTTGAGGAGGTCGAGCGGGAGAGAGAGATCGAGCGGAGTAAATGAAGTGAGGAAGGAGACATGGGTATTTATAGACACGATGAAAAACTGTTCGCCCGAAGATTTAGGACGAACGTGCCCCTGCCCTTTCTCCTTCACGCGACATGTGTCACCCACGTACTGTGTAGTGGAGATCGTGTACGATCGTGGGTGAATAGAATAATGCATCGTGGGATGCGGAACATTTTGTGCGGCAAAACCAAAAATTTGGATAAGATTTGTTTTAAAGTTTCATTCGCAATTTCTTCAGCTGCGAAGGACACAGTGAAGACTTTGAACGAGTTTCAAATAGAACGCACATGAAGAATTTGTGAATAGATTGGGTTGAGTATAGCATAGAGGGGAAGGGTCCGATCACATTCACTTAGCAGAAAAAAACAACTTGAAGAAATAGCTATAAGTGAATGCTGTAGAGGACATAAACTCATATATATATATATATATATCCAATGAAGAAAAAACGAAGGAAACAGTGAAGATTTTGCAAAGTTGAGGAATTTGAAAAACTGAAGAATTTCAAAACTGAGGAAAAACTCAAATTGAAGATTTTCAACTTTTTGTGGTGGCGTGACCCACCGTATAAGAATGTTGATTTCAGACACCGCATACAATTGTCGTAGGGTTCTGAGAATCAAATTCTTCATTAATTTCTTCACACTTAGAGTGTTATTCTTCATTGATTGAAGAAAAACGTTTCTTCATGTGTTGCACATCTAAGTCATCAATTCTGCATAAGTGTTAGGATGTGTGTCCTTTTCAAAGAACATTCGAAGATTCTAAGATATTTAGTTCACACCGCAACTTGCTAAATCTCTTCTCATCCAAGGGCTTAGTGAAGATATCAGCTAGCTGTTCTTCAGTCTTCACATGCTCGATGGAGATGTCGCCCTTCAACACATGATCACGAAGAAAATGATGACGAATCTGAATGTGCTTTGTCTTCGAGTGCTGAACTGGGTTGTGAGCAATCTTGATGGCACTCTCATTGTCGCAGAGGAGAGGCACATTTTTCACGTTGACGCCATAGTCCTTGAGCATTTGCTTCATCCAAAGTAGTTGAGCACAGCACGATCCAGCAGCAATGTATTCTGCTTCCGCAGTAGACCGTGATACGCAGTTCTGTTTCTTCGAGGACCAACAGACCAAAGATCGTCCGAGGAAATGACAAGTGTCGGAAGTTGACTTGCGGTCCACACGATCACCAGCATAGTCAGAGTCAGAATATCCAATGAGATCAAAAACAGAGCCCTTGGGGTACCATAATCCTAGTGTTGGTGTGTGAGCTAGATATCGAAGAATATGCTTCACAGCCTTATGGTGTGATTCCTTCGGTGCAGCTTGAAATCGGGCACACATGCAAACACTAAGCATTATATCTGGCCTAGATGCACATAAGTACAATAAAGAACCAATCATGGAGCGGTATACCTTGTGGTCGAAGTCAATACCATTTTCATCAGTGCATAGTTGGCCTTTTGTGGGCATAGGAATTTTGACGCCTTTGCAATCTTGCATGCTGAATTTCCTCAGTACATCTTTGAGGTATTTCTCCTGAGATATGAATATGCCATTGCGCTTTTGACGAATTTGAAGACCTAAAAAGAATTTCAACTCTCCCATCATAGACATTTGATATTCTTCACTCATCATATAGGCAAATTCGTCACTATAACGTTGGTCAGTACAGCCAATGATAATATCATGAACATATATTTGGCACACAAACAGTTCACCATCATAAGATTTAGTAAAGAGAGTAGGGTCGAGTGAACCGGGTGTGAAGCCATTCTTCACGAAGAATTCCTTCAATGTATCATACCACGCCTGAGGGGCTTGCTTGAGGCCATAGAGGGCCTTATTCAGTTTGAAGACTTTGTCAGGATTCTTTGGATCTTCAAAACCTGGGGGTTGAGCAACATATACTTCTTCCTCAAGCTTACCATTGAGGAATGCACTTTTCACATCCATTTGATATAAGATGATATCATGATGATTAGCCTAAGCAAGTAATATGCGAATAGCCTCAAGCCTAGCAACAGGTGCAAAAGTTTCATCGAAATCAATTCCTTCAACCTGTGTGTAGCCTTGAGCTACCAGTCGTGCCTTATTCCTTACCACAAGGCCATTTTCATCTTGCTTGTTGCGGTAGATCCACTTTGTGCCAATGATATTATGCTTGTGAGGATCTAGACGTTTGACCAGTTCCTAGACATTGTTGAGCTCGAACTGATGTAATTCTTCTTGCATAGCCTGAATCCACTCCGGCTCCAAAAATGCTTCATCTACCTTAGTGGGCTCTGTGATAGAGACAAAAGCATAGTGCCCACAAAAGTTAGATAAATGTGAAGCTTTTGAGCGTGTGAGAGGACCTGGCGCTTCAATGTCATCGATGATCTTGTCAACATGTACTTCTTTTGCTACGCGAGGATGAGCTGGTTTACGCCGAGGTATTTGATCATTTCCCTCAGCACCATGGTCTTCAGGTGCAACAGCTTGATGTTCTTCGCGTACTGGAATGAATTCTTCAGCTAATTCTTTAGTAGGAATGACATCCTCAGTTGCCTTGAACTTGATAGAATCCTCAGGTGTTGGTTCATCTAACACAGAAGGTAGGTGCTCTCTTTGCAAGCCATTAGTTTCATCGAACCGCACATCTACAGTTTCAACAATCTTGTGAAGAACAATGTTGAAGACTCTGTAGGTGTGCAAGTCCTTTCCGTAACTAAGCATAAAACCTTCATGTGCTTTCGGTGCAAATTTAGAATTGTGGTGAGGATCTCTAATCCAGCATCTAGCACCGAAGACTTTGAAATAACTCACATTGTGTTTCTTGTCAGTGAGGAGTTCATAGGCCGTCTTCTTGAAGAATTTGTGAAGATATACTCTGTTGATGATGTGGCACGCAGTATCAATTGCATCAATCCAAAAATGATCAGGCGTTCTGTATTCATCAAGCATAGTGCGAGCCATCTCAACAAGAGTTCTGTTCTTGCGCTCCACGATGCCATTTTGCTGAGGAGTATAAGGAGCAGATAACTCATGAGTAATACCAAGTTCATCAAGATAGTCATCAAGACCGGAATTCTTGAACTCAGTTCCATTGTCACTTCTGATGTGCTTGATCTTCACACCAAAGTTGGTTGAAGACCTCGAGGAAAATCGTTTGAAGACTTCCTGCACTTCATGTTTGTAAGTAACAATGTGTACCCATGTATATCGAGAGTAATCATCAACAATAACAAAACCATATAGAGAAGCAGCATTAGTGACTGCTGAGTAATGATTAGGTCCGAAGAGGTCCATGTGAAGCAATTCGAATGGACGAGTAGTGGTCATGATAGTCTTCGCTGGATGCTTGGCCTTGGTCATTTTTCCAGCTTCACAGGCTCCGCATAAGTGATCCTTGAGGAATTTGACATTCTCAATGCCAATGACATGCTTCTTCTTCACAAGCGTGTGCAAATTCCTCATGCCTGCGTGACCAAGTCGTCGATGCCATAGCCAGCCTTCTGAAGCTTTTGCAAGTAGGCACACGGCTGGTTGTGGTCCTGTAGAGAAATCAACAATATACAAATCTCCTCTCCTAAAGCCTTCGAAGACTTTGGAATTGTCAGCTTCCATAATCACAACACATCGATACTTGCCAAAGACAACAACCATGTCAAGATCACAAAGCATTGAGACTGACATGAGGTTGCATCCTAAGGACTCAACCAGCATGACTTTGTCCATGTGTTTATCCTTAGAGATCGCAACCTTACCAAGACCCAATACCTGACTTTTGCCTTTGTCAGCAAAGATGATATGTTTCAGATGTGACGGTGATAAAGGAGCATCCATCAAGAGATTCTTGTCACCAGTCATGTGATTTGTACATCCACTATCGAGGACCCATTCAGTGGTTTTGGGTTGATCATCCTGGAGATGAATTAGTGTAACTTACAATCTCATATGCTTCATCAGTGAAGAATATGATATCAAGTTCATCAGATGAATTTCATCAAGCAGTAAACATATATAGCAGTATGAGGACGTGTGAAATGAAAGTTCATTTCATCATGGTTAGCCTGCGTCCTTTCAGGCATTTTTGTCAGGTCCCCAGCAAATTCTTCAGACGTTAAGGCACGTCTGGAGACCTGACCCTGCAGAAGAGACTAGTTCTTTCTCTTCACCACCCACATCTGAAGGGGTGGCAAAGAGTTCATCACTCTGCGAGCACCATACGAGAATGGTGGCATAGAAGCCAAACCATTTCGTTTCACATAAGAGGGGTTAGGGTAAGCATATGAATAAGCAGAGAAATTCTTCAAGGACTTATGAACATAATGATTTGAAGAATAATGTGCATATTCGTAGCCCTTAGCTCTACCCTGCGAAACAGAGTTGTTAGCACGATGATAGTCATATGAGGACTTTGATCCATTTGAGGAATTTGATCCACGTGAGGAATTTGGTCCATATGAGGACTTGGATCCATATGAAGAATTAGGTCCATATGAAGAGTTTGTTCTGGGGTTCCCATTCTTCACAGGTGGTGTCATGAGGACATTCACCTGAAGACTTTCAACATAACTTTTGGAAACCCAGATTTTCTTCATAGGGGAACCGTTCCTACAGTTAGTCCCAACATATCTAGCAAATACTTCACCATTCTGATTTTTGAACAGTTTATAGTTGGAGTCAAATGACTCATCAGAAGAATGAGGAGATTCACATGTAAAGCCAGATAACATGGATGGATCAACTGGAGGTCCCTTTGCAGCAACCCATGAGGTTTTGGGGTACTGCTCAGGCTTCCAATATGTTCCATCAGCATTAAGTTTCCTCTCAAAGGCAATACCCTCTTTCCTAGGGTTTCTGTTGAGGATCTTCTTTTTGAGCACATCACAAAGAATCTGATGCCCTTTGAGGCTTTTGTACATGCCTGTCGTGTACAGTTCCTTCAGCCCTGCATCGTCAGTGATACTAGCAGTGTCCTCAGATGAGGAATTAGTGATAGCAGAGGCAGGTGAAGAATTTGTAACAGTTGAAGCATTTGAACATTCAGGTGAAGAATTAGCAGATTCACGTTCAATGCACTTTAAGCATGGAGGAATAAATTCTTCCTGAGAAGCGCTGATTTGTTGAGCAAGTAATGAATCGGCTCCTTCTGAAGATCTTCATAACTCACTCTTAGCTTCTCAAGATCTTGCTTTCTTTGAAGAAATTCATAAGAAAGTTTCTCATGATCAGATAAGAGAGTGTTATGATGACTTTGAAGGTTATCAAGCCTAGACTGAATTCTCTGAAGATTTTTAGTCAGGGCTTTAGTGCGATCCATTTCTTCACCCAGCATATCATCACTTTTGTCTAGCATGTTTTGAACCTTTTCAAAAGCCCTTTGTTGTTTTACAGCAATCTTTGCAAGTTTAGAGTAGCTAGGCTTGAGATTCTCATCAGATTCATTTTCACTAGATTCTGAGGAGGTGTATTTGAGTACCTTTGCACCTTTTGCCATGAAGCAATAGGTGGGAGCGTAGTCATCATCATCTTCATCAGGCTTGTCGGTGGGGTTAGTTTCTTCAGTGTTGAAGATGGACTTGCTAACGAAAGTAGTAGCGAAAGCCAGACTCGCCGCCCCAGATTCGGATTCTTCAGACGCTTCCTCTTCCTCATTTTCCTCAGATTCAGCTTCAGAATCCATTTCCTTGCCAATGAATGCCCGAGCCTTCTTGGAGCTGCTCTTCTTGTGAGATGAAGACTTCGAGGATTTTGATGACGAAGATTTTGATGATTTCTTCTTCTTCTTCGCATCATCAGAACTGTAATCCTTGTATTTCTTCTTCTTCAATTCCTTTTCCCACTGAGGACAATCTTGAATATAATGACCAGGTTTCTTGCATTTGTGGCACAGCCTTCTCTTATAGTCGCTTGATGAGGAATCACTGCTTCTTGAGGATTTTCCAAAGCGACCACGTCTTGAGAACTTCTGGAATTTCTTCACGAGCAGTGGTAGCTCCTGGCTCAGTTCTTCAGGATCACCAAGGCTACTACTAGAGTCCTCACATTCAGACTCAGACACAACCTTGGCCTTCAGGGCACGTGGTTTGCCATAGCTCAAACCATAGAGATCTCTCTTTTCAGCAAGCTGGAACTCGTGAGTATTTAGCCTTTCGAGGATATCGGCAGGATCAAGAGACTTGTAGTCAGCCCGTTCTTGTATCATCAGACCCAGAGTATCAAATGAGGAATCAAGCGATCTCAACAGTTTCTTCACCACCTCATGGTCAGTGATGTCAGTGGCACCGAGGGCTTGAAGCTCATTTGAGATGTCAGTGAGGCGATCGAAGGTTTGTTGGACATTTTCATTGTCGAGTCTTTTGAAGCGGTTGAAGAGATTCCGAAGAACATCAACTCGAGAGTCACGCTGAGTTGAGACTCCTTCATTCACTTTGGACAACCTATCCCAGATAAGCTTAGCAGTTTCCAAAGCACTCACTCTTCCATACTGTCCTTTACTCAGATGGCCACATATGATATTCTTCGCTTGAGAATCGAGTTGCTTGAATCTCTTCACATCGGTAGCGTTCAGTGAGGGTGAAATAGAGGGAACACCATTTTCCACAACATACCAGAGATCGTTGTCAATTGCCTCGAGATGCATTCGCATCTTGTTTTTCTAGTAGGGGTAGTCCGTTCCATCGAAGGTAGGACACCCAGCCGAGACCTTGATCATACCTGCGGTCGACATAACTAAAACTCCAGGCGGTTAAACCAAAATCACACAGAACAAGGGAGTACCTTGCTCTGATACCAATTGAAAGTGCATTATGTCGACTAGAGGGGGGGTGAATAGGCGATTTTTATGAATTCTTCACTGAGGAATTTGCCGGTGAGGAAATTCCTTAGCGAAGAACAACTAGCAGCGGAATAAGTACTCAGAAGTAAGTATGACAGAATACAAGCATGGTCATCATGACGAAATGAAGACTAGCACAGAGTACAGAAAGCGTAATCACGGGATAACACAAGATGAAGACAAACAGACTGAAGAAATTGAACTGAGGAAATTGAGAAAGTCTTCAGTCAAAGTCTTCAAACACAGATATGAACAAACACTTAACACAGTAATGAGGAAATGAAAGGGTTGAGGAAATAGAACCAGTAGGTTGGTGAAGACAATGATTTGGTAGACCAGTTCCAACTGTTGTCTCAGTTGTATGTCTGGTTGGAGCGGCTGAGTATTTAAACTCGAGGACACGCAGTCCCGGACACCCAGTCTCTGAGCACGCAGCTCAGGACACCCAGTACTCACCGTATTCTCCTTGAACTAAGATCACACAGATCCCGTCCAATCACTCGTGGTAAGTCTTCAGGCGACTTCTAAACCTTCACAGACTTGGTCACTCGGCGATCCACAATTCCTCTTGGATGCTCTAGACCTTGACGCCTAACCATCTGGAAGAAGCACAGTCTTCAAAGGTAACAAGTGTCAGATCCACGCAGGATCAATTTCTTCAGTGATGCTCAATCACTTTGGGGTTTGTAGGTGTTTGGGTTTGGGATTTTCCTCACTTGATGATTTTCGCTCAAAGTCCTCGGAGGATGGGTTGCTCTCAAATGACAAGTGTCAAGTTCTCTCGGAGCAGCCAACCAGCTAGTGGTTGTAGGGGGCGGCTATTTATAGCCTAGGGAGCAGCCCGACATGATAAGACATAAATGCCCTTCAATGATATGACCGTTAGGTGGATAAGATATTTTGGGACAGCTGGCGCGCAGCACAGCAACGGTCGGAAATTTGACTCTCAAATTCCTCAGGGCTATCACGTTCCTCACTGTGTAGGTAATTCGCACTGGCGAATTCCTAACTCCTCAGTCAGAACAAATTCATCAGTGACCAGAAGAACTTCGTCTCTGTTACTGAAGAAAGTGACTGAACTGTATGAGATTTCCAAAGGCTTCACTCGAAGGGATTGGTAGGTGTAGGATTTTGAGTTCAGCATCACATGGAAATTTTTTCTTAGTATTTCCTCGACCCCCTTTAACAGTACGGTGTTTCCTATGACTCAAGAAAGAGAAAATGAAACTACGAAAACACAAGTCTTCACGCTTCATGTTCCACTAATGAATACCAAGTCTTCAAGGTCACACCAATTTCTTCACTTTCAAAGTCTTCAGAAAGTCTTCAGAATATCAAAGTCTTCAGTTGAAGAACTTCATTTTTAGGGGTCGACTTTCTCTGTAAATTATCAAACTCCTCATAGACTTATAGACCTGTGTACACTCACAAACTCATTAGTCCCTTAACCTATAAGTCTTCACTACACCAAAATCACTAAGGGGCACTAGATGCACTTATAGTATGGAACCTGTAGTCAACAGCAGTCCTTCTCCTGATAGCATAGGGATCAGACAACCTCCACTGTCTGAGTCCTGCATCCTTCCTCAGCTTCATGTTCTCAGCCACAGGATGAGCATCATTGTGGTCTGGAATCTTTGGCTTCAACTTTCTCAAAACATGCTCTTCATCTTCTTCTTCTTAAGCGGCAGCTTCAGGTACTGGGGCCTTGTTCTTCTCAGCAGCAGATATGTTTCTGGTATTCCTCTTTGGTGTAGTCTTTGGTTTGGAGGAAGCTTTGGGTGCTTCTTTGGGCTTTGATGATACAGCCCCTGACCTAATAGCATCACCCATAAGCTTCTGAGCCTTGGGTGCTGGTGCATCAACCTCTTCTTCCTCTTCATCTTCCATCATGGAAGGCTTTCCAACAACTCTGGCCATGGTCTTCTTGACCCTTTCCTTCCTTTTCTTCCCTTCTGCAGCAGCCTCTTTGGGTTGAGATTCCAAAGGTACTTGAGTAGAGGCTCTGGCTTTAGACATGGGAGTTCTCTTTGCAGGAACTTTCATCTTCATTCCAGGCTTAATGGATGCAACTGTGCCATACTACTTTTTGAGCACTTTCTTCTTGGAAGTGGCCTCATCCTCTACTGCCACATAGTCTTCATCCTTAGATTCTGAGGTTTTCTTCTTTCTGGTTCTGGTGGCAGCTTTAGGTAAGTTTCTTGTGGTGCTCCTGCTGCCCTCATCAGAGGTACTAGAGGGACTAGTGCCCTCACTCATCTGAACCTGCTCCTCTTCTCTGTTCTGGCTGTCACTTTGATCAGACATATTGCGAACACTGACTGCTGACCCTATGAATAGATGTAGATGAGATAGAGTGGATGAGCATCACAAAATACAGAGGTTTTTGCAAAAGAATGAGTCAAAAACTTAGTTTTAGTTTTCCACAGAAAGCATTTCGGATCAACCGATTCGCAAACTCGGTGATACCCAAGCAGCTTTTGGAACCTAAACTAGTAAACTTGGTCAGACCGAGTCACAGTTTGGTGGCACCGAGACTGCTAGGGTTTCACAAAGTCTTGAACTCGGTCACACCGATTTGCAATTCTAGGTCAGACCGAGAATCACTTGTGCAATGGCCTTAGCCGAATCGGTGGAACCGAGTTCTGCAACTCGGTGGGTCCGAGATGGTTTCGGCGGAAACCTAACCCTAAATTTTCAATTCACTACTAAACTATGGATTGTTTTGACTGGATAGAGTAGTTTCAATCGT
This sequence comes from Triticum dicoccoides, assembly GCF_002162155.2. Lineage (NCBI taxonomy): Eukaryota > Viridiplantae > Streptophyta > Magnoliopsida > Poales > Poaceae > Triticum > Triticum dicoccoides. The sequence continues at coordinate 307,252,634 of NC_041383.1, read as the reverse complement.
GGCAAGAATCATGATGAACACAATGTGCTAGGAATCGGACGGGGATAGCACTGTGATCGAGTCCATACCCTAGCTTGGCGATGAACTCGCTACGGCGGCAACGGCGGAGGTGAATTCCATTGACGGCGGCGGAGACCAGTGATTGGAGGCGGCTGTCGACGAGGAGGACGATCCGGAGACCCTGGAGGCAGAGCGAGCTATGCGCGGGCGAAGGGGTTTGGAGAAAGTTTCCAAATTTTTGCCCGTGAGTATATATAGCCCGACCCTATCGGTGTGACCGAGTGGAACAACTCGGTGGCACCGAGATGCATAACTGTATACAATTACAGAAACTCGGTGTGACCGAAAAGTTCAAATCGGTTGCACCGAGATTGAAAACCTAGATCGACTTAGTGATCTCGGTATGACCAAAATGGAGGAATCGGTCAGACCGAAACGCACAAAGAAGTTTTGGAAGTTTAAGTCTATGACGAATCGGGGACTCCGAGTGCTCCTCACACAGAGTGGTTCGAATCTGACTTGATCAAATTTTGTGATGTAGCATGAATAGAGTTTGAGACGAAAAAAGCATAGATAGCTAGAGAAGGTTCTTAGGCATTCTTGTTCATCCACTTGGCAAAAGAAAAAGAAACCAATCAATCAAAGCAACAAGTGGATGTCCTCGAATGAGTAAAATATGCAAGCAACATGCTCACACAATAAAATGGCAAATGAAATATGTGGCAAAGCATGCACAACCAATTCTAGCATCTACCAAACAATTGGCGATGACTAGGTCATCTATATATGAGTGTATTGACTTAGGAGTCAAATGAGAACATTTGATCATAGGTCATACTCATCGTTTAAGCTCGAGTGGGGTTACCACTTTTACATAATGCATTGATGTGTTCACACCATTAGAGTTGCTTTGAATCAATTCTTAGAGTTAAGCTCCCCCTAGATGTGAGATTCCCCCTTAGAGGGATAAACTAACCTTGGGTTTTGTCGATGATGACTTCATGTAGGTGTTGAAGATGTGGATGCTCAATGTTGATGTAGATCATTTGGAGCTATCCCTAGGAGTGAGTTTCACTTTCAATACCTACACGGGTTAGTCCCACAAGGAACAGACAAGGATATCCATAGACATACAGTGATGCACACACAAGATGATGTCCATGAAAGCATTAGGTTACCTTGTCCCTTGTCTTACCAACAAGAGGGTTTGTGACTCCTTGAACTAGTGCAAGATGTGGAAGTTGATTGCACTTGTTGTTGCCAAAATGATATGAGTGAAATATGTTCGCGGAGTCACCCTCAAGAATTCTCTAGTTCTTCTTCTTCGGGATCCACATCATCTTGATGGGAATCCTTGGAGTTGTAGTCATACTTGTTGAAGTAGAACTTGACGTAGTCTTGGGAACCCACTTGACCAAGGCCTTAGGAGCTTCTTCAAATGCATCAATCTCCTCTTGAAGCTTGTCCTTGCCTTCTTGCTTGTGGTCTTGTGGTGGAAGATCATCTTGAGCTTGTGTCCCCTTGAAGGAAGTAGGATCATACTTCTCTTGTTGAGGAACAGACTTCGTCTTTGGGTATTGATCTTCTTCCCACTCAACTCCATTGGCATTGAATTTCGTTCAAAACCAACACCTTGGTTCTTCCGGTGCCTTCCTTGCTTGCGTACAATTTCCTCAAATTGCTTACTCCCGGGAAGGCTTTTGTAAACACCTTTCTCTATAATTCCCTTCAATAAGCTATTTTCTTGCTCAAGTGTAACTTGGCTAAGATAATCATTAGTGGAATCAAGAGAACTACTAGAAGCAACAACATTTGATTTAGCATGATTATTGTTAGTACTAGAGGAAGAATCCTTGTTGTTCTTGTTAGTGGACTTGACTTGAGGCATGTAAGTAGATAAGAGTAAACGCTTGGCAATGTAAGAAGAACTTTTCTTACGGAGATCATCATTGATTGCCTTTAAGAACTCATGCTCTTGCTCAAGATTGAGCTTTTCAAAGCGTAACTTCTCATGAGTCCTTAAAAGTTCTCGATGATCTTCTAAGATAGTTTCATGAGCTAACTTAAGAGTGTTTAGTTCTTTAGTTAGAAGCTCAATCTTCTCCTTATCATTGTCATTTGTTTTATCTTGATTAGCATAATTAATTGACGTTTCATCATAGTATTCGTCACTAGAGTTGTCAACAAGTAAATCATCATCACCTAGCAAGTCATCTTCATCACTATTGAAATCAACATACTCGGGCTGTGTTACCTTTGGGCCTTTAGCCATGAAGCATCTTCCAAGTCCTTCATTTGGTGAATCAAATATGTCATAGGAGTTGGTTGACACAAGTGCTAGATCGGCAACACCTTCATCTTGAGTATATTCGGAGTCGGAGTGATAGCTTCTCTTGGAGTGATTGTCGGAGTCGGAGCCGGATACCCATTCACCAACATGAGCTTGATGTCTTCGTTTTGTGTAGCTCCTTGATGACTTGTCCTTCCTTTCCGAATCCTTGCTTCTCCGGGATGTTCTTCGTTCATAACGATCATCTCTACTCCTCTCTCTTGGCGGTGATTCTTCTATTCTACTTCTCCTCTTGGGTGATTCTTCTCTTCTTTTGTGAGGTGCCGTACACTCATTGGAATAGTGTCCGGGTCTCCCACAATTGTAGCAATTGTGCTCTCGACTAGAAGATCTTTTGTCATTGTAGGACCTTGACTTGGAGCTTCTTTCTTTGCTTCTACTCTTGTAGAACTTGTTGAAGTTTTTCACCATTAAGCTCAATTCTTCATTGAAGGTTTGTTTCTCACTTGATGATGTGGGGGCTTCATATGAGGCTTTGTAAGCACCACTTGACTTGTTGTGAAGTTCCTCCTTATCCTTGAGTGACATCTCATGAGCAACAATTCTTCCAATGACTTCGGTTGGCTTGAGATCTTTGTAATTGGGCATCATTTGGATCAATGTGCACACGGTATCATATTTTTGGTCCAAAGCTCTTAGGATGTTCTTGATGATGAATTTGTCAGTCATCTCCTCACTTCCTAAGCCCGCAATCTCATTTGTGATAAGAGCAAGCCTAGAGTACATTTCAGCGACACCTTCACCATCCTTCATTTTGAACTTGTCAAGTTGACTTTGGAGCACATCCAACTTGGATTCCTTGACGGAGTCGGTACCTTCATGCACATCAATCAAAGTGTCCCAAATTTCCTTTGCATTCTCAAGACGGTTGATTTTGTTGAATTCTTCAGGGCACAATCCTTTGAAGAGGATATCACAAGCTTGAGCGTTGTATTGCAGCATCTTCAACTCTTCCGCACTAGCTTCACGGTTTGGTTCTCTCCCATCAAAGAATTCACCTTGCAAGCCAATACACACAATAGCCCAAATGGCGGGGTTATCTCCAAGAATATGCATTTTCATCTTATGTTTCCAACTAGAAAAATTAGTACCATCAAAGAAAGGACCTCTACGGTGATAATTTCCCTCGCTAGACGCCATACTCTCCTAGGTTGTGAAACCAAGGCTATGACCACCCAAAGCTATGGAAATCAAAGCAAATGGAGACCAAAGCTCTGATACCACTTGTAGGATCGAAAGCATGTCTAGAGGGGGGGTGATTAGACTACTTGACCAAATAAAAACTTATCCTTTTCCCAATTTTAGTCTTTGGCAGATTTTAACTATCTTAGCACAAGTCAAGCAATCTTAACACAATTCAAGCAAGCATGCAAAGAGTATATGAGCAGCAGAAAGTAAATCATGCAACTTGCAAGAATGTAAAGGGAAGGGTTTGGAGAATTCAAACGCAATTTGGAGACATGGTGATTTTTGAGCCGTGGTTTCGATAGGTGGTGCTATCGTACATCCACGTTGATGGAGACTTCAACACACGAAGGGTAACTGTTGCATGAGTCCACGGAGGGCTCCACCTAGGAAGGGTCCACGAAGAAGCAACCTTGTCTATCCCACCATGGCCGTCGCCCACGAAGGACTTGCCTCACTAGCGGTATATCTTCATGAAGTAGGCGATCTCCTTGCCCTTACAAACTCCTTGGTTCAACTCCACAATCTTGTCGGAGGCTCCCAAGTGACACCTAGCCAATCTAGGAGACACCACTCTCCAAGAAGTAACAAATGGTGTGTTGATGATGAACTCCTTGCTCTTGTGCTTCAAATGATAGTCTCCCCAACACTCAACTCTCTCTCACAGGATTTCGATTTGGTGGAAAGAAGATTTGAGTGGAAAGCAACTTGGGGAAGGCTAGAGATCAAGATTCATATGGTAGGAATGTAATATCTTGGCCTCAACACATGAGTAGGTGGTTCTCTCTCAGAAATAGCAAGTTGGAAGTGTAGGTTTGTTCTGATGGCTCTCTCCATGAATGAAGAGGTGGTGGAGGGGTATATATTGCCTCCACACAAAATCTAACCGTTACACACAACTTGCCAAACTTGGTGGGACCGAATTGGTAAACTCGGTCGGACCGATTTAGCAAATCTAGTGACCGTTAGGATTTTCGGTGGGACCGACATGAAACTCGGTAGGACCGATATGGTTAGGGTTAGGGCATAACGTAATCTCGGTGAGACCGATTACACAAACTCGGTGAGACCGTTTTGGTAATAAGCTAACTAGAGAGTTGGTCAGGTAAACTCGGTGGGACCGGTTCGCTCATTTCGATGGGACCGAAATGTTATGAAAAGGAAACAGGGAGTTTACATTGCAATCTCGATGGGACCGATCGCTCATCTCGGTGGTACCAAAACGTTACGAAGGGAAACAGGGAGATTACAATCCCATCTCGCTGATACGGAGATCCCTATAGGTGAGACCGATTTGCCTAGGGTTTGTGGCAGTGGCTATGACATCTGAACTCGGTGGCGCCGGGTAGAAAGAATCGGTAGGGCCGAGTTTGACTTTTGGTTTAGGTCATATGTGGATATGAGAAAGTAGTTGAGGGTTTTGGAGCATATCACTTGTAACGCCCTCGATGCGGCTATAGCTCCCACGTGTCGAGGCACGACTTAGAGACATAACCGCATTGAAAGCAGTGTCGCAAGTCAGGCAATCATTACAACATCCCATGTAATACATAATAAAAGGGGGAGATAACATAGTTGGCTTACACTCGCCATGTCACATCAGAGTACATAAATAACATCCATCAAACAAACACTCATGGCCCGACTACGGCGCCAAAATAGAAAAGAACCCAACGTGCGACAAGGCCCTGAATCGATCCCCAACTAGGCACCACTACTGATCATCGGGAAAGGAAACATAATAACGCTGAGAGTCCTCGTCCAACTCCCACTTGAGCTCGTACTCGTCACCTGGAGCGAAATCACCTGGACCTGCATCTGGAGTTATAGTATCTGTGAGCCACAGGGACTCAGCAATCTCGCACCCTCGCAATCAAAACTATTTAAGCTCATAGGAATGGATAAGGCAAATATAGGTGGAGCTGCAGCAAGCGACTAGCATATGTGGTGGCTAACTTATACGCAAAAGAGAGCGAGAAGAGAAGGCGAAGCACGAGCGAGAAGCTAAAGGAACATCCTGCGCAAGCATAACTCCAACACCGTGTCCACTTCCCGGACTCCGCCGAGAAGGGGCCATCACGGTAACACACACGGTTGATTCATTTTAATTAAGTGTAGTTCAAGTAATCTACAACCGGACATTAACAAATTCCCATCTGCCCATAACCGCGGGCACGGCTTTCGAAAGTTCAATCCCTGCAGGGGAGTCCCAACTTAGCCCATGACAAGCTCTCACGGTCAACGAAGGAATAGACCTCCTCCCAAGACGTTCCGATCAGACTCGGTATCTCGGTAACTCAAGACACTTCGACAGGTTACCAGCAACACCGCCCGAATGTGCCGACAAATCCCGATAGGAGCTGCACATATCTCTTTCTCAGGGCACACTCAGATTGTCCTAGGTACGGGTAGGCCAGCCCAGAGTTGCCCCTGGTGGCCACCGGTAGCTGACAGGTGGACCAACACTCAGAGGAGCACTGGCCCGGGGGGGGTAAAATAAGATGACCTTTGAGTCTGTAGAACCCAAGGGAAAGAAAAGGCTAGGTGGCAAATGGTAAAACCAAGGTTGGGCATTGCTGGACAAGCTTTAATCAAGACGAAATATCAAGGGGTTCCCATTATAACCCAACCGCGTAAGGGACGCAACAATCCGGGAACATAACACCGATATGACGGAAACTAGGGCGGCAAGAGTGGAACAAAACACTAGGCGAGAGGCCGAGCCTTCCACCCTTTACCAAGTATATAGATGCATTAAGACAACATAGCAATATAATGATATCCCAACAAGTAAAATAAATGTTCCAACAAGGAACGGCTCCAATCTTCACCTGCAACTAACAACGCTGTAAGAAGGGCTGAGCAAAGCGGTAACATAGCCAATCAACAGTTTGCTAGGACAATGGTGGGTTAGAGGTTCAACATGGCAATTGGGAGGCTGACAAGCAAAAGGTAGGCATCGTAGCAGTGGCAAAGCAAAAGAGCGAGCAAACTAGCATAGCAAAGATAGTAGTGATTTCGAGGGTATGATCATCTTGCCTGCACAGTTCTCAGAGTTGACTGGATCCTCACAAGCAAACTCAACGGGCTCCTCGGTAGCGAACTCGTCTCCCGGCTCTACCCAACAAGACAAACAAGCAACAAGGATACAATCAACCACGGGCAAGACCAAGCAATATGATGAAATGACGATATGCTATGCGGGATGCGATGCGGGATGCAAAATGCAAGATATGACAGGAAATGCATGAACCTGGCATCAACTTGGAAAACCAAGTGTTCCACTGGATAGAGGGGATGAAATCGCTTGAAATCGATATAAAGATCATTGGAATCGGAGCTACGGTTTGGAAATGGCGAGCGTTTTACGAAACGAACCGATCTGCGATATACAGCAAGTAGGCTCCTAAATGCAACGAAATGAACATGCTACAGCCACCAAACATGAAAACAAAATACATGGCAGTGATGTACACAAGATGGTTAACAAAACACTAGCACTGTGCCATAGGCAAATTCATCCATTAAGAGGTTCAAACAAGCATGGCAAAAATGAATATGCAAAACAGATTCCAGACTTAGTGAAATTAACACTAGCCTGAAATTTCAGATCACGATGCTCTCTTCGGAGCAGCAAAACAACATGATAGATGACCTGAACATGACAAGTAAGAACATGGCATGGAGCTGCTCAACAAGCTTAACAAAACACCCAAAGTGACCTGGGGCCAAAAGGGATCACAAAATATATTAACGGGCACACGAACATAGCTAAAACACAATCAGTTTTCAGACTTAGTGAAAACTGAGACATGCAGAAGTTTAACTCGTGAAGGCATGTAAACGAGCTCGATGCACTCACTACGGTGCAAGTCATGGCAAGGAAAGCATATAGCCAGCAAGAAGGCACAATATTCTAGCTACACATGGCAAGAACAAAGGCATAGCATGCATGGATCACTAACAATAGCACCGGCGAAATCGCAAACGAGTTGACGATCTGCCCAGATTAACAACGAAGCAAAAGTTGAGCTCGATTGAGTCAACCTAGAGCACTCCACATATGCAAACAAAGACATAGATTGATAGAGCATAATATAAATATCAAAACTCCCTTACTGATCATCCTCAAAAGAGGCACGGACCACTAGGAAACAAGCTGGACATATAGCATCATGAACTAAAATATCCCAGACTAGTGAAAATCACTAAGTCCCTGAAATCAGCAATCTCAGGTACCTCCCTTCGCAAGCTTGCACAAGACAACACACACATTCTAAAAATGCATGGGTGGCACTTCTGGAAAGAAGAGAAAATGCTTAACAATTCATCCCAAAGGGGCACAGGCATATCATGCACGAATTAAACATAGCAAAAATGACAAAAGTGCAAGATGAACTAACGGATCTGCAATCTACTCACGAAGCCTTCTTCTAACAGCATTTTGGGCAACAAGACGACCTCAAACACAAATGATGCAATGGAATGAAATGATGTACATGTCGAGGCGAACATTTTGATATATCATATGCCTAAAACGGAGCTACGGTTGCAAAGTTACGGGACCTCGAACAGAGCAACTTGGATCAAAATTTTCGGGACACAGAAAAAATCGGGGGTTAGGGTTTACTGTTCACGCGACCGGATCTGGATCGGGCGAGGCTCTCAGAGCCCGAGGATCGCCGGGGCCTCGCCGGCTTTGAGTCCCGTGGTGGCCGGCGGCGAGGGAGGAGGCGGTGGCCGGCGACGACGGCGCCCGGGCAGCGGACGGCGGCGGGGAGCGGCCGGGCGGCGGGCGGCGAGGTGCCCGC
>NC_041383.1:307233925-307243582 GCF_002162155.2 Triticum dicoccoides | reverse complement strand
GGCTGGGCGGCGGCCGGCCGGGGAGAAGACGGCGGCGGGGCGGAGAACAAGGCGCGGCGGCGGATCGGGCCGCGGGGGCCCCGCACGGGCCTCGTGGGCCCGCGGGCAGCGGCGAACTGGGGACCGGGCGGTGGCCACTAGGAGGCCGACAAGTGGCGGCGGACGGGGAGGCCGGACATGTCCGTCGGCGGCGGTTGTGTCCGGCGGCGGCGGGAGGAGTTGGATCTCCTTTTTTTTCCGGAGGAGGACGGGGAGGAAATCTGAGATCCGAAAGGGGGGGGTGTATATATAGGCATAAGTGGAGCTAGGAGAGTCCAAATGAGGTGCGGTTTTCGCCCACGCGATCGTGATCGAACGATCTAGGACATGGAGCAGTGTTTGGTGGGTTTTGGAACAAATTTGGGGGTGTTGGGCTGCAACACACACGAGGCCTTTCCGGTCCCTCGGTTAACCGTTGGAGTATCAAACAAAGTCCAAAAGGTACGAAACTTGACAGGTGGTCTACCGGTAGTAAACCAAGGCCGCTTGGCAAGTCTCGGTCCCATCCGGAAATGTTTAATTCCCAAACACGAAAGAAAGCTAGAAATAACCACCGGAGGAGAAGGAAGCGCCGGAATGCAAAACGGACAACGGGGAAAATGCTCGAATGCATGAGATGAACACGTATGCAAATGCAATGCACATGATGACATGGTATGAGATGCATGAAAACGAAAAGAACACACGGAGACAAAGACCCGAACCCGAGAAATAAATATAACTTGACACCGAAAACGGCAAGAGTTGGAGTACAAATAGGGAAAGTTACATCTGGGGCGTTACAACACTCCACCACTACGAAAAGATCTCGTCCCGAGATCTAGGACTGAAAGAACTCCGGGTACTCAGAACGGAGGTGATCCTCGCGTTCCCAGGTAGCTTCACGGTCGGAATGGTGTGACCACTTAACTTTGAGAAATTTGATTGACTTGTTGCGAGTCTTGCGTTCAGTCTCTTCAAGAATAGCAACTGGGTGCTCACGATAAGAGAGATCTTCTTGGAGCTCAATGTCCTCGAAGTTGACGGTGCGGTCAGGAGTCTTGAAGCACTTTCGAAGCTGAGAGACATGGAACACATCATGAACATTTGCAAAGTTTGAAGGAAGCTCGAGTTGATAGGCGAGGTCGCCTCTCTTGCTGACAATCTTGAAAGGTCCCACGTATCTAGGGGCAAGCTTCCCTTTGATACCGAAGCGACGAGTACCTTTCATGGGAGAGACGCGGAGGTAAACATGATCTCCGATCTCGAAAACCAGATCACGGTGCTTACTATCATAGTAGCACTTCTGGCGGGACTGGGCTGCTTTGAGGTTATCACGAATGACTTTGCACATTTCTTCTGCCTCTGTGATTAAGTCATTACCCAGCAGCTGACGTTCACCGGTTTCAGACCAGTTGAGAGGGGTACGGCACTTCCTGCCATATAGAATTTCAAAGGGGGCCTTGCCCGAACTTGCTTGAAAGCTGTTGTTGTATGAGAATTCAGCATAAGGAAGACAGTCCTCCCACTTCATGCCGAAAGAAATCACACAAGCCCTGAGCATGTCTTCGAGAATCTGGTTGACACGCTCGACTTGACCGCTCGTTTGAGGATGAAAAGCGGTGCTGAAGCGGATACTGGTGCCCATGGCCTTCTGAAAAGAATCCCAAAACTTGGAGGTAAAGATGCTGCCACGGTCTGAAGATATCACTTGAGGAATACCGTGCAGAGAGACAATGCGAGAGGTATAGAGTTCCGCCAATTGAGCTGCAGTGATCGACTCTTTGATAGGCAGAAAATGAGCCACTTTGGTGAGCTTGTCGATGACAACAAATATAGCATCATTGCCACGCTTGGACTTTGGAAACCCAGTCACGAAGTCCATTTCAATGTGGTCAAACTTCCATTCTGGAATGGCAAGAGGTTGGAGGAGACCAGCTGGCCTTTGGTGTTCTGCCTTCACTCTTCTGCAGACATCACATTCATTCACGAATTGAGCGATCTCGCGCTTCATTCGAGTCCACCAATAAGCTTGCTTGAGGTCCTGATACATCTTCGTACTCCCAGGGTGGATGGAGAGGAGAGAATTGTGAGCCTCGTCCATGATCATTTTACGAAGTTCACCTTTGGGCACAACAATTCGATCCTCGAAGAAGAGAGTGTCCTTGTCATCAAGTCGGTAACACTTGTACTTGGACTGACTCTTTGCAATACCAATCTTCACCTTCTTCACCATATCATCAAGAAGCTGGGCTTGGCGAATCTGGTCTTCCAAGGTAGGAGAAACTTGAAGGTTGGCGAGGAAACCTTGAGGAACAACTTGCAGATTCAGCTTGCGGAAAGCTTCACAAAGCTCGGGTTGATAAGGCTTGAGAATCAGACTGTTGCAATATGCTTTTCTGCTCAAAGCGTCAGCAATCACATTGGCCTTGCCTGGAGTATACTCGATACTCGGATTGTACTCTTGAATCATTTCGACCCATCGAGTCTGCCTGAGGTTGAGATTAGGCTGAGTGAAGATGTACTTGAGACTCTTGTGATCAGTGAAAATATCCACTTTCCTTCCCAATAGAAGATGTCTCCAAGTCAACAAAGCGTGCACAACTGCCGCCAACTCGAGATCATGAGTGGGGTAGTTCTTCTCATTAGGCTTCAACTGGCGAGAGGTATAAGCGACAGCTTTCTTCTCTTGCATCAGTACAGCACCGAGACCTTGGAGAGAGGCATCACAAAAGACCTCGTACGGCTTGGTTTCATCAGGCGGAGTCAGAACTGGAGCAGTGATCAATTTCTCTTTCAAAGTGTTGAAAGCAATATCACACTCCGGAGACCAAACGTACTTGACGTGTTTCTGAAGAAGATTTGAGAGAGGCTTGGCGATCTTAGAAAAGTTTTCAACGAATCTTCTGCAATAGCTTGCGAGACCGAGGAAACTGCGGAGTTGCTTTACGGTCTGAGGAGGTTCCTAATTCACAATTGCAGACACCTTCTCAGGATTCACAGAAATGCCCTTGGCAGAGATGATATGACCAAGATAAAGAACCTCATCGAGCCAAAATTCACACTTGGAGAACTTGGCGTAGAACTGATGTTCCCTGAGCTTGTCAAGAACCAAACGCAAGTGCTTGGCATGATCTTCCTTGTTCTTCGAGAAAACCAGAATGTCGTCGAGATAGACCAAAACAAAGTCATTGGTGTAGGGGCTGAAGATGAAGTTCATCATGCGAGAGAACGTCGGAGGAGCGTTGGCGAGGCCAAAAGACATGACGGTGTATTCATATGAACCAAAGCTTGTTCTGAACGCCGTCTTGGGAATATCTTGCTCACGAACACGAATCTGATGATAACCCATACGGAGATCGAGCTTGGAGAATACTTGAGCACCCTTGAGTTGTTCGAACAGCTCATTGATGTTGGGAAGTGGGTATTTGTTCTTGATGGTCTTCTTGTTTACTGGACGGTAATCAACACAAAGTCGACTCGATCCATCCTTCTTCTTCACAAAAAGAACACCACAACCCCACGGAGAAGTACTAGGCCGAATGAGACCCAATCTTTCTTGCTCATCGAGTTGTTTCTTCAGCTCCTTCAACTCTTCAGGTCCGAGCTTGTAAGGACGTTTGCACACAGGTTCCGTGCCAGGCTCAAGTTCAATAACGAATTCAACTGGCCGGTGCGGAGGCATTCCTGGGAGCTCTTCTGGAAAGACGTCTTGATATACGCAAACGACAGGAATTTGAGAGATGGCATCCAATTCACCCTTCTCATTGAGAGAAAACAACCGGATGGTATTATCCCGAGCGGCAAAGACAATGGCATCCTCAGACGAATGAGTCAGTTGAATCTGCCTGGCTGCACAATCAAGCTGAGCTTTATGCTTAGAGAGCCAGTCCATCCCGAGAATAAGATCGATATCCGAGTTGCCAAGAACTGTAGGAGAAGCCAAGAACTTGTAGTCACCCAGAGTGATAGAAACATCCGGAACGATGGAGTTAGCCTGCATGCGCTTACCGGGAGAGACAACTGCTAAAGGACTAGGCAAAACTTGTGAAACCAATTCATGCCTATTTGTAAACGGTCTCGAGATGAAGCAATGCGATGCACCAGTGTCAAAAAGAACTTTTGCAGGAGTATCATTAACAGGAAGGTTACCCATGATCACATCTGACGAGACCTCTGCCTGAGCTGCATTCATCAAATTGACCTTGGCGTGCTTGGGGTTATGCTTGACCACAGTTGTACTTGCTGATCTAACGGGAGGAGGAGGAGGAAGACGCCTCTGGTTGGTACACTTGTTGGCATAGTGACCCTTCTGTTAGCACTTGTTGCACGTGACCTCTGAAAGCGGACGGTGATACGGAGCACTCGGTCTTGGAGGTTGCGACGAAGACTTGTTCTGAAAACCTGGGTTGGGTGGGTGGGAGAAACCACTGCCACCTTTGCTCTTCTGCTGAAACGGCTGACGGAACGGAGGAGGAGGAAGCCAATACTTCTGCTGCTTGGCCACTTGAGTAGAGGAAGAAGGAGTAACATCTCTGGCACGCTTCCTGGAAGCATCACACCTCAACTGAGCAGCCTCTTGTTTTAGTGCCATGTTGTAGAACTCATCGTATCTCAACGGCTCAAAGAGGACAAGAGTGAGCTGAATTTCCTCACGAAGACCACCCCTGAACGGATAGATCATGCTCTTCTCATCAGGAACATCCTGCTTGGCAAAACGGGCGAGCTTCTGGAACAACTTGTTGTAGTCATAGACAGACAAAGAGCCTTGCTTCAGATTGCGGAATTCCTGACGCTTACTCTCAACCACACTTTGAGGGATGTGATGAGCGCGGAAATCTTGACGGAAATCGTCCCAAGTGATAACACGTCCACCTCTGGAATCCTTGTACTGCTGGAACCACTCTGTAGCCTGATCTTTGAGCTGGAAAGAAGTGAACTTGACGAAATCTTCAGGCCTGACGTTGCTACATTCAAAATGCTTGCCCAGATCCACTAGCCAATCGTCAGCATTGGTAGCCTCAACACAACCGCTGAACGTCTTTGGGCCATTTGCGAGGAACTGGTTCAGTGTAGCAAAATGGTGCTGATTGTTTCCTTGATTCCCTTGACTGCCTTGATTCCGCTCTTGGAGGATTTGCATGATCAACTGTGTATTTGCATTAGTAGCGGCCATCACAGCTTGCCATGCTTCCGGAGGAGGCGGAGGTGGAGGCGGATCAGGATTCGGAGTCGTGCGCGTTGGAGGAGCCATCCTGAAGAGGTTGACCACCATTAGCACATTGATAGACAACAATATAGAAGCTGAATCCAACGGAATGAAAATTGCAACATATAGTCTTCACATCCGAACAAAATGAACGAATGCATTCCTCTTCGAATGGTCACATATCCATAAATTGAGAAGCCACGTAGAATTAAGGTAGAGAAATAAATCAACAAGGTACGGATCAAGAACGAATAATCGGTAAGAAATCCCAATCTCAAACCAATATCCGTGGAAGAAGAACTAGAGCTACTAGAATTTCCACCTATGAAACTCCCGAACCTTTCCGGTTATGCAATCAGGTGTTGGGGATACAGGGGAAGCATAATATCTCACCCAAACTAGCAAATCCTACATCCAGTTGTATCCATCCTTCAACACATAACCAAGAAAACTTCGGAAAACATCTACCTCAACCTTCGAAAAGCATCCGTTATACAAGTTATGGCGATACTCCCGAACTCCCGCCCAGTAATGGGTGGCGTCGAGGTTATCTCACCAACGAACTGCATAAAAGAGATTTCCGATGTCGCGCACATATCTCAAGTATACCAGAATTGCAACGATAAAATTGTGACGACAACACCTCGGAGCTCAACTCCCCGGGACACTGCCACAACCCCTAAAGACAGGAGGCACCAAGAACAATGTTCTCGTCACAAAACCATCGGAACAAATCCAAAATACTCGCGTGATCCTAAAAAAAATTTGTGAAATTTGAGAAGAGAAGAGTCAAAACTCTACGTCAGGATGCCTTACCAGAGCGATGAGGAGGCTGGGAAGTAAAAAGAATTCCTAAGCTCTTCGATATATAATTCCTAAGGACTCAAAACATTTTTTTTCTAGACACAACTCGGCTGCTAAAAACAATCAAGCAATGGGGGCTCCTAAGGTCGGGGAAGGCTCTGATACCAACTTGTAACGCCCTCGATGCGGCTATAGCTCCCATGTGTCGAGGCACGACTTAGAGACATAACCGCATTGAAAGCAGTGTCGCAAGTCAGGCAATCATTACAACATCCCATGTAATACATAATAAAAGGGGGAGACAACATAGTTGGCTTACACTCGCCACGTCACATCAGAGTACATAAATAACATCCATCAAACAAACACTCATGGCCCGACTACGGCGCCAAAATAGAAAAGAACCCAACGTGCGACAAGGCCCTGAATCGATCCCCAACTAGGCACCACTACTGATCATCGGGAAAGGAAACATAATAACGCTGAGAGTCCTCGTCCAACTCCCACTTGAGCTCGTACTCGTCACCTGGAGCGAAATCACCTGGACCTGCATCTGGAGTTATAGTATCTGTGAGCCACAGGGACTCAGCAATCTCGCACCCTCGCGATCAAAACTATTTAAGCTCATAGGAATGGATAAGGCAAATATAGGTGGAGCTGCAGCAAGCGACTAGCATATGTGGTGGCTAACTTATACGCAAAAGAGAGCGAGAAGAGAAGGCGAAGCACGAGCGAGAAGCTAAAGGAACATCCTGCGCAAGCATAACTCCAACACCGTGTCCACTTCCCGGACTCCACCGAGAAGGGGCCATCACGGTAACACACACGGTTGATTCATTTTAATTAAGTGTAGTTCAAGTAATCTACAACCGGACATTAACAAATTCCCATCTGCCCATAACCGCGGGCACGGCTTTCGAAAGTTCAATCCCTGCAGGGGAGTCCCAACTTAGCCCATGACAAGCTCTCACGGTCAACGAAGGAATAGACCTCCTCCCAAGACGTTCCGATCAGACTCGGTATCTCGATAACTGAAGACACTTCGACAGGTTAAAACAAGACCACCAACACCGCCCGAATGTGCCGACAAATCCCGATAGGAGCTGCACATATCTCTTTCTCAGGGCACACTCAGATTGTCCTAGGTACGGGTAGGCCAGCCCAGAGTTGCCCCTGGTGGCCACCGGTAGCTGACAGGTGGACCAACACTGAAAGGAGCACTGGCCCGGGGGGGGTAAAATAAGATGACCTTTGAGTCCGCAGAACCCAAGGGAAAGAAAAGGCTAGGTGGCAAATGGTAAAACCAAGGTTGGGCATTGCTGGACAAGCTTTAATCAAGACGAAATATCAAGGGGTTCCCATTATAACCCAACCGGTAAGGGACGCAACAATCCGGGAACATAACACCGATATGACGGAAACTAGGGCGGCAAGAGTGGAACAAAACACTAGGCGAGAGGCCGAGCCTTCCACCCTTTACCAAGTATATAGATGCATTAAGACAACATAGCAATATAATGATATCCCAACAAGTAAAATAAATGTTCCAACAAGGAACGGCTCCAATCTTCACCTGCAACTAACAACGCTATAAGAAGGGTTGAGCAAAGCGGTTACATAGCCAATCAATGGTTTGCTAGGACAATGGTGGGTTAGAGGTTCAACATGGCAATTGGGAGGCTGAGAAGCAAAAGGTAGGCATCATAGCAGTGGCAAAGCAAAAGAGCGAGCAAACTAGCATAGCAAAGATAGTAGTGATTTCGAGGGTATGATCATCTTGCCTGCACAGTTCTCAGAGTTGACTGGATCCTCACAAGCAAACTCAACGGGCTCCTCGGTAGCGAACTCGTCTCCCGGCTCTACCCAACAAGACAAACAAGCAACAAGGATACAATCAACCACGGGCAAGACCAAGCAATATGATGAAATGACGATATGCTATACGGGATGCGATGCGGGATGCAAAATGCAAGATATGACAGGAAATGCATGAACCTGGCATCAACTTGGAAAACCAAGTGTGCCACTAGATAGAGGGGATGAAATCGCTTGAAAACGATATAAAGATCATTGGAATCGGAGCTACGGTTTGGAAATGGCGAGCGTTTTACGAAACGAACCGATCTGCGATATACAGCAAGTAGGCTCCTAAATGCAACGAAATGAACATGCTACAGCCACCAAACATGAAAACAAAATACATGGCAGTGATGTACACAAGATGGTTAACAAAACACTAGCACTGAGCCATAGGCAAATTCATCCATTAAGAGGATCAAACAAGCATGGCAAAAATGAATATGCAAAACAGATTCCAGACTTAGTGAAATTAACACTAGCCTGAAATTTCAGATCACGATGCTCTCTTCGGAGCAGCAAAACAACATGATAGATGACCTGAACATGACAAGTAAGAAAATGGCATGGAGCTACTCAAAAAGCTTAACAAAACACCCAAAGTGACCTGGGGCCAAAAGGGATCACAAAATATATTAACGGGCACACGAACATAGCTAAAACACAATCAGTTTTCAGACTTAGTGAAAACTGAGACATGCAGAAATTTAACTCGCGAAGGCATGTAAACGAGCTCGATGCACTCACTACGGTGCAAGTCATGGCAAGGAAAGCATATAGCCAGCAAGAAGGCACAATATTCTAGCTACACATGGCAAGAACAAAGGCATAGCATGCATGGATCACTAACAATAGCACCGGCGAAATCGCAAACGAGTTGACGATCTGCCCAGATTAACAACGAAGCAAAAGTTGAGCTCGATTGAGTCAACCTAGAGCACTCCACATATGCAAAAAAAGACATGGATGGATAGATCATAACATAAATATCAAAACTCCCTTACTGATCATCCTCAAAAGAGGCACGGACCACTAGGAAACAAGCTGGACATATAGCATCATGAACTAAAATATCCCAGACTTAGTGAAAATCACCAAGTCCCTGAAATCAGCAATCTCAGGTACCTCCCTTCGCAAGCTTGCACAAGACAACACACACATCCTAAAAATGTATGGGTGGCACCTCTGGAAAGAAGACAAAATGCTTAACAATTCATCCCAAAGGGGCACAGGCATATCATGCACGAATTAAACATAGCAAAAATGACAAAAGTGCAAGATGAACTAACGGATCTGCAATCTACTCACGAAGCCTTCTTCTAACAGCATTTTGGGCAACAAGACGACCTCAAATACAAATGATGCAATGGAATGAAATGATGCACATGTCGAGGCGAAGATTTTGATATATCATATTCCTAAGAAGGAGCTACGGTTGCAAAGTTACGGGACCTCGAACAGAGCAACTTGGATCAAAATTTTCGGGACTTAGAAAAAAATCGGGGGTTAGGGTTTACTGTTCACGCGACCGGATCTGGATCGGGCGAGGCTCTCAGAGCCCGAGGATCACCGGGGCCTCGCCGGCTTTGAGTCCCGTGGTGGCCGGCGGCGAGGGAGGAGGCGGTGGCCGGCGACGACGGCGCCCGGGCGGCGGACGGCGGCGGGGAGCGGCCGGGCGGCGGGCGGCGAGGTGCCCGCGGCGGCGGCGACCTCCGGCTGGGGCGGCAGCGGCGCCCGTGGCGGCGGCCGGCCGGGGAGAAGACGGCGGC
>NC_041383.1:307223704-307233593 GCF_002162155.2 Triticum dicoccoides | reverse complement strand
GGCACGGAACAAGGCGCGGCGGCGGATCGGGCCGCGGGGGCCCCGCACGGGCCTCGCGGGCCCGCGGGCGGCGGCGAACTGGGGACCGGGCGGCGGCCACTAGGAGGCCGACACGTGGCGGCGGACGGGGAGGCCGGACATGTCCGTCTGCGGCGGTTGTGTCCGGCGGCGGCGGGAGGAGTTGGATCTCCTTTTTTTCGGAGGAGGACGGGGAGGAAATCTGAGATCCGGAAGGGGGGTGTATATATAGGCATAAGTGGAGCTAGGAGAGTCCAAATGAGGTGCGGTTTTCGCCCACGCGATCGTGATCGAACGATCTAGGACATGGAGCGGAGTTTGGTGGGTTTTGGAACAAATTTGGGGGGTGTTGGGCTGCAACACACACGAGGCCTTTTCGGTCCCTCGGTTAACCGTTGGAGTATCAAACGAAGTCCAAAAGGTACGAAACTTGACAGGTGGTCTACCGGTAGTAAACCAAGGCCGCTTGGCAAGTCTCGGTCCCATCCGGAAATGTTTAATTCCCAAACACGAAAGAAAGCTAGAAATGACCACCGGAGGAGAAGGAAGCGACGGAATGCAAAATGGACAACGGGGAAAATGCTCGAATGCATGAGATGAACACGTATGCAAATGCAATGCACATGATGACATGGTATGAGATGCATGAAAACGAAAACAACACACGGAGACAAAGACCCGAACCCGAGAAATAAATATAACTTGACACCGGAAATGGCAAGAGTTGGAGTACAAATAGGGAAAGTTACATCTGGGGCGTTACATCACTAAGCACTTTGGAGCAAGAAACTCATTAAGCAACACCTCATCCCTCCTTGATAGTATTGGCTTTTCCTATAGACTCAATGTGATCTTGGATCACTAAAATATAAAATGTAGAGTCTTGAGCTTTTGAGCTTGAGCCAATCCTTTTATCCTTAGCATTTTGAGGGATCCACTTTTCTCATCCATGCCATGCCATTCATTGATCTTTTCCTGAAATACTCATCTTGGAGTGACGTTAGCTCAATGAGATATACGTTGTTAGGAATTACCAAAACCACCTAGGGATAGTTGCACTTTCACGAACCTCGGAGAAATCCTCTCCGAGGAAACCCACAAGACCCTCGGCAAGATCCTTGCTGGGGACGACCGCAACGCCTCGGCAAGACCCTTGCCGGGGCCCCGGCAGGGCCCTTACCGAGGACATCCGTGAGGCCACGGCCAGGCCTGCACCCGCCAGGTTCCTGCCACTGCTCCCATGCAGCTGCTAGCCCACCAGCTGGGCAGGCACCCGCGTGTCGGCACAAGGCTTCTTGGCCAACTCAGCGCATGCCTACGTGGTGGCATGCAAATCTTCGTGATAGCCCTACCACCGCGCCACCTCAGTAGCCTGCCAGCCTACATGGCACCACCACCTCGCTGGCACAGGCGCGTGTCGAGGCAGGGCGAAGCGGCGGTAAAGTGAAGGGGACACGTCAGGGGCGCATTAAATGCACTTTGTCCCGTAATGGCAAGGGATAGGCTTAAACACAATACCCCGATGCCACCTCCTGTGTGCCACTGTGGCAATCCCCTTGCCTACAAAAGGAGGCCCAAGGCATCCAGGAGAGGGATTCAGACTTTTGGACAAGTTACGCCCATTGTAGCTAGTTCAGGAACCTCAAGAACACAAATACACACATCAAAGGAGGACTATGGTGTTACGCATCCCTGCGGCCCGAACCTGGGTAAACGACATGCGTGCTTATACTGACTGCTGATCCTGCTCTCCTCACAACCCAGCACCCCACAACCGTAGTAGGGATTCTTGTGATCCCATAAGTGTCGTTTCGCACCGCACCCCGGGCCTTCGTGTTTCTATTTGTTTGACGACGGGGTGCAGGCTGTTGTTTGGATTGATACGTCGTTTTGTCTCGGCCACGAGTTGGTCGGTCAGCCGCATCCTGCACTAGTAGTATAGGTTCTAGTGCCTCGTCCTCGATTTGAGGTAACAACCTGCGCCTTAGGTAACTTTTGGTTGGGCGCTCGAGTCCGTATTCCTCGGCCGCCAGGACCTCAGTCCATCTATCAGTGAGTAGATCTTGATCAGCTTGAAGTTGCTGTTGTTTTTTCTTCAGGCCCTTTGAAGTGGCTATAAGCCGGCGCTTGAAGCGCTCCTGCTCGACGGGCTCCTCAGGCACGATAAATTCTTCATCGCCGAGGCTCACCTCATCTTCGGAGAGGGGCATATAATTGTCATCCTCCAAGTCTTCATTCGTTGCCTGTTCATCGGGGCTAGCTTGCCCGTCCTCTCGTCCGGCCTGTTCGAAGCTTGGCTGGGCGGGATTGTTTTCGTTTTTGGCATCATCTGGAGTGCTATTGTCTCTTGTGCCGGTATCACTGTTTCTACCCTAGCGTGGTTTAGAGCGGCGCTGCTGACGTTGGCGCTTCGGCTGTTTCTCAGGAGGATTATCCTCCGTTGCATCCTTTTGATCCTCGCCATTGTTTTCCTTGGGTGTGTCCACCATATATATGTCATATGATGAGGTGGTTGTCCAGCGCCCTGTGGGCGGTGGTTCCTGTTCTTCTCCGGCATCGTCGTCCATACCGTCGATGTCTTCAGAGTCGAAATCAAACATGTCGGTTAAGTCGTCGACAGTGGCTATTAAGTGGGTGGTGGGTGGGTAACGAATTCCATCGTCGTCCGCTTACCACTCAAGCCGGACATAGTTCGGCCTAGAGTCTCCTGACAAGGAGAGAGATTTTAATGAGTTTAGCACGTCGCCCAAGGGCGAGTGCTGAAAGATGTCCGCAGAGCTAAACTCCAAGATCAGTGCCCAGTTAGATCCGATGGGCGCGGATACGTGCAGTTCGGAGCCTGTTGCCGGAAAAGAGTCCGAGGGTCCGATGACACAGGCCTCATTGGAAGCGAAATCTGTGTTCGGCTCTATCGCTGTTGAGTGTGCGACTTCTATGGCGGGGTCAGTCCTCCCGTCCCTCGGATGGCACCATCTACACTGGATCTAAAGCCAGGGAAGTTGTAGGTGTGATCTCCTGAACACCGTCCAATGACAGATCTAGGTCATGCTCATCGTGGCTGTAGGGTGTACCTGTCATGGGCTCGAATCCGCCGAAGATCAAGTCTCCGCGGATGTCGGCAGTGTAGTTCAGGCTTCCAAACCTGACCCGATGGCTAGGGACGTAGATGTCGATCTGCTCCAGATGGCCAAGCGAGTTGGCCCGAAGTGCGAAGCCGCCGAATACGAAGATCTGTCCGGGGGGAAAACCTCACCCTGGACCGCGTCGTTGTAGATGATTGAAGGAGCCATCAAGCCTTATGGTGACGACGCAGTGGAACTCTCAATGAAAGCACCAATGTCGGTGTCAAAACTGGCAGATCTCGGGTAGGGGGTCCCGAACTATGCATCTAAGGCTAATGGTAACAGGAGGCGGGGGACACAATTTTTACCCAGGTTCGGGCCCTCTCTATGGAGGTAATACCCTACTTCCTGCTTGATTGGTCTTGATGATATGATTATTACAAGAGTTGATCTACCACGAGATCATAGAGGCTAAACCCTAGAAGCTAGCCTATGATTATGATTGTTATTGTCCTACGGACTAAACCCTCCGGTTTATATAGACACTGGAGGGGGCTAGGGTTACACAGAGTCGGTTACAGAGAAGGGAATCTACATATCCGAATTGCCAAGCTTTCCTTCCACGCAAAGGATAGTCCCACCCGGACACGGGACGAAGTCTTCAGTTTTGTATCTTCATAGTCCATCAGTCTGGCATAAGCATATAGTCCGGATGTCTGAGGACCCCCTAATCCAGGACTCCCTCAACCTCCTCTGGACATCTTCATCCTCGTTGTCCACATCGTCAGACAGCACCTATACAAATAGTTAAAAAAATGTGGCGTCAAATTAATGGTTACAAACTTATCTCTAGCGAACATTTGGCAGTTGCCAAAAATTGGTAACAAATCAATTATTACATGCTGTGAAGTAGGATTAGGAATTTATGGCTATTTATTTATACATATACAGATATTATGGTTAGATTTTTAAGCACATTCGTCTATGTACAGACCAATCTTGAAGAGAATAATGGCACAAACATATGTAGGTCATTTAAAATCAATTGTCAATTCCTTGCTACGAATTATTAGCACAAACACTAACCCTAGTCGGATTACTAGCAGAAACCATTTCCACAGATGAAACAACTAATCACTTATCACTTGTACCATTCAAACAATCAATACACTACACGGATCTAACGAAACTTACTCAGATTTCATGGATTGGGCGAACATAACCATAGGATTTCTATTCCAAAAAGGGGGAGGCAGGAGTAACCAAAGAAACCCTGGGATCTATTTGACACATAAATGGGTATAGATGACAAACCAGTTGTTTGTCGTCATCGGAGTCGTCGTCGGAGTGGTCGTTAGAGTCGTCGCCCGAGTCGTCACCAAAGTCGGTGTAGAACTCTGCCTCCGGGTGTGGAAGCTCAACGCCATCTATGATGGCAACCTCTGTCTCCATATCCACGCTGTGTTCCGGTGCTTTAGCAGCCCCGGCGTCACCACTCCCTCCGATGGGGAGCTTCGGCGGCATCCTCATACACTGACGACTTTGATGACTAGGAGTGGCGACGCGGATACAAGCGGAGAGAGGGGATTGTGTGTGTGGCGAGGATGGGGGGTGGGGCCACTCGGGCGCACCATTAATATGGAGTGGTGGGAGAGAGGCGAGCCGCGGTCAAACCGCTGGCTCACCTCCTGGTGAGCCTGCGCACCGAACTGCTGGCATGCCTACCGTCGTTTCACACAGCTACTCGCACGCCTCCTGATGACACTGCGTAGTGAGCACGCCTCCATCAATTCACACACCTGCACGCACGCCTCCTGGTCTGCCTACGTGGCGGACTGCTCGCATGCGTCCCATCAACTCACGCCTGCTCGCATGGTACACGGGTCGCGTGGCGACATGTACATTGTTTTTCTATTTGGATGATTAATGACGCCGCTTTATTTTTTGCTTAACCGAAGCATGACACCTATACATTGTTGGTCTAACGCTCACGGTTCGAAGAAATAGTCTGTTTGGGATATTGATTCCCAATTATTAATAATCTCCCGTTTGTAATTAGGTAAAGATTACATCAAAACTGGTCACAAATTTGACCAAAAAAAGTATGATGCAACTTTGTATTGGTGTCCATATGACAACACAATAAGTTTCATGAACTTCAAATAAGTTTTGGATGTACTAGAATTTAAAAATCAAGATTCTCATTGTTTGAAATTTGTTGCACGGGGAGTAACATGCACCCAGTGAGACACATGTGTTTTTGCAATCCATTTAGGTGCACTATCACGTGTGCATGTAGCTAGAATTTTATTTTTGCACATTATACCCGTAGAAAATCAATCAATTAATGTACTAAAACGTCTTAATGATCTCTGATTTTTTTCGAAATTAAAATGTCCCTCCTTTGGTAACATATATATGTCCACCACGGGATAATTAATTTAACATGCACCGTAGTTGCGGTGGATTTGCGGTGTGTGTGTGGGTGTGTGCGTTTGGGGGTGGTGAGTGGCTCACAGTACACTACAAGTTGTGAGCCACCGTGTGGGTTGGCTGTTCTGTTAGGCAGGCCCGTGCCACATCAGAGTCGTGAATTCGTAATTTAAAACATTACACAACCCTTTCATACATGCATGTTTTGTCCACATGTAGTCGATGATTGTCCTACATGACACTCGATACTCGTGTATGACACTTTCTGTGGGCCCGCGAGGTCATCGTCCATCACTTTGACAAACAGCCGGTAGTGAGGTTAATTTGACTAGCAAGGTAGAATCTTTTTGTTTGTGTTATGGTGGTATATAGTACGCGTCGAAGAGGTGGGTGGGTCTATTATGATAACACCCTTAAGAGTCTTATTCTGGTAATAGTAGCTCTTATTCTGCTAACACTCCGAAATGAACCGGACACAGCAAAGACCCAAACAAAACAAACATCCCACCCCACCCATGCAGCCCACTACCAATCTTCCCCACTCCCCGCACCCCGCACCACAACCCTCCTCCCGCTGCCGGCGCGCCCCAACCCCTCCCGCGCCCCTAACCCCCTCCCACGGCCGGCGCGCACCTACCTACCTCCATGGTCGTCGCGCCCCAACCCCTCCCGCGCCCCAACCCCTTCCAACCACTGGCGCCCCCAACGGCCATGGTGGGAGCCGGCCACCACCGGAATCTGCGAGGCCTCCACCACCAGATCCGGCCGCCATGGCCATCAGTGCAGCCACAAGCCGACGGATCCGGCTGCAACCCACCACCTCCCGCGCATGGTGGGCGGATGGGAGGGCCGACGAGCTCCATGCCACCGCTGGGATCCTCCAGTGCCCCTACTTCCTTCTCCCCCTTCGGCTGCACTACCTCCCGCTCTGCCTCCCTGCACTTTGCCGGCGAGCCGCCCATCCTCCAGTGCATTGCCGGTGCCCCAGCCTTTCTTCCCGCAACACATCCTGACCCATCTGCTCCCGCTCACCTCACCCCGCCACCTCCCAGCGCACCCCCTTCCCCCCTCCACCCTCACGCAGGCCACAGATCCGTGGCCCTCAATCCTTCCCCAGGGGCGGATCCAGGTGAGGTCGAGCAGTGTCGTCACATCTCCTTCCCCTTTCCCCGGCATCGTCGACCTTCCCCTCACCTCGATCTGCAGCGACGCTGACGACCGGCAGTAGGGTGCGCCGCCCTTCCTCATCGCCACCTCGACTGAGCCGGCGGACCTCCTTCCCCCTCCTCTCCGCACTCTTCCATGGACGGCTACACACAGTCACCATGTCTAGCGCGCGGTTTCACCATAAGCAGCCCGAGGAGCGCCTCTCTCTCAGCACCATGGCATTTCCGACACAGGGGCTTCCAGTTTGCAAAATAATTTTTGTGTATTTTTTTTCAGATTCTTGATGATGATTTGAGTGAATTCAGTTTCTAATGAAGTTTGTTAATTCTCTCAGCGTAGTTCGGCTCGCGCCGACATGAGGTTCACTAGCTCCTGTCTGCAGCATTTTTTTGATAGGGAAAGGTGGTAGCTCCTGGTTGTAGTTCGCCATGGTAGATGGGTTGATGCAGCCCACTTGAGCGAGTCTTGTGGTTCACTGCATTCAACAAGGAAAAAAAAGCAAAGAGTGTAGGATGCAGCCCACTTGTTTCATCACCGCAGTGATCGCCTCTCTCCCAGCAGTTCAATTCACTCTGTTGCCAACTGCGAAAAAAAGGAAAAGCTTGATTTTTTATGCAGCTCACTATGTCTCCAAGTGTAAAACTATAAAGATATGTGTGTATGCTTTGAAGCTCACTTTGTTGTCTCACGCAGCTCGACTAGTCCTCAAGTCTTGTTCGGCTGGTGACAATTGATTTTCTGTGTATGTATGTGTGTGTAGCTGTGTAAAAATAATGAATAGATATATATATATATGTCTTGAAGCTCACTTTGTTCTCTCACGTGGTTCGCTATAAAATTCCTTTGTGGTTCACTATATCAAATGTAACATCTGCAGTGCGTTTGATCCTCGGATGTGGTTCACTTTTCAAAGTGATGATGGTCATCCGTACCCAACATAAAAGTGTGAAAAAAATTAGCGAAACAATAAGAGAGTAATGTCGTTCACTTCGATATATGTCGTGGTTCACTTGCCCTCGTCTCTGCGGTCCACTCGTATATAAAAAAACTTGAGAAAAAACAACAAAAACTCGTCTGAGAAAATTTACAGCCGACAAAAGAAATCATGAAGTTCACTTGACCGTCTGATGCAGTGCGGTTTTCCGTCCGAAGCAGTGCGGTTTTCTGTCGGATGAAGTTCACTCGTCGATTTGGGTGTCGCGAAAAACAGAGTGTCCGCATTTTGATAATTTCAAAACTGCTCTTAAACCGTAAGGAATTAGCGAGAGTGTTCTACATGAAAAAGTTGCGCCTCATCGATATCTTTCCAACGGCATATTGTTTAAATTATTCCGACCAGCGGTTTGTAAAAATTTCACGAAAAATGGCCGCTGCCTCTCGTCGTCAGCCGCACAATTTTCAAAATTAACTAAAAACCGTAAGGAATCTCAAAAACATTTCAACATAGAAAAGTTGCGCCTCGTCCGTAGCTTTTCAACGGCGTATCACACGCCTCATTTTGACAAACGGTTCAAAAACTGGAGCGAAAACGGTACAAAAATTGCAAAAAAATCGAAAAAACAGAATTCCGCGATTTACTAAATTTAAAACTGCTCTTAAGCCGTAACGAGTTAGAGAAAATAATAGATATGAAAAAGATGCGCCTCGATGATATCTTTCCAACGCCATATCGTTTGCTTCATTCCAATGTGCGGTTTAGAAAAAATCGTGAAAATATGCTCACTGTATCCCGTCATGCGCGCACTATTTTTGAAACTACTCTTAAACCGCGATGAATCTTGAAAAGTGTTCAACATGACGAGGCTGCGCATTTTCCATATATATCCAACCTAATATTATACACTATACGTGCACGTTCATGAACAAGTACACCTCACTCTGTGTCGGGACTTTTCGGTTTTCAAGGCACGTGCCACATCAAAATTGTGAACATGGCTATTCAAACATCATGCAACACCTCTTTGCGCCACATGCATGCAGGTGGTGGTTATCCTAGATAGGACACTCACTTGTGACACTTCCATCTGTGGGTCCACGAGGCCATCGTCGATGCATATGTGCATCACTTTGACATAGCTACATCGAGAGAGGTTAATTAATTTCACCATCAATGAGGATTCTTTTTGGGTTGTATTACGGTAGGAGCATATAGTATGTGTCGAAGAGGGGGAAGGGGACCATCATATTAGTACAGTTCATGAACCTCGCTCTATGTGGGTGCATGGTTTATGGTTTTTGAGGCATGTGTGGCACATCAAAGTTGTGCATTTTATGTATTATATTCAACATATGTTTGGCCCACTTGCAAAGCGATGGTGGTTGTCCTCTCACACCCACTTAAGCGGTTATCAGCGATATCGATGCTTTCCATTTATGGGCAAGCTTGGTCCATCACTACTTTTTGGCTGACAACAAGAGTGTTAAATTTGACTTAATTAGGAGGGGGTTATTTTTTCGATTGTAAATATGGTATATATATTGCATGCATGTGTACGCATGAATCCCTCCCATCGAGTCGAAGTGGCTAGTACAATGACACGTGATGAACCGATCTCGCTCTTTGTGGGGAGAGTGTACGATTTTCGATGCACCCTCCACATCAATGTTGTGAAATGGTATTCAAACACAAATTTAATTAAGTCATGATCACCTTGACCACGTGGACATCCATGATCACCTTGACCGACAACAAGATAGGTTACCATGGCGGATATTCTTCATTTGGTTCGTGTTATCGTAGTATAGCTAGTTCATGGTGATATTCAAACCTAATTAAAGTTTGAGCGCATATACTATGCACGCGCATACATGCATGAATCCCCATCATCGGAAGTGTGGTGTAACATACATATGCATCATCAACCTAATCCTCACTCAGTGTGGGGATTTCTAGTTCGAAATCACGGTGCTACATCAAAGTTGTTCCATTGTGTACTAAAAAACACACCTGATCCATACATATGTTTGTGTCACACGCATGAAGTGGTTGTCTTCGGGGACTAGCTACTTGCGTGATTATTGGCGAGCTAGCCTATCTGGGGTCGCATGGACGACCATCACTTTGACCAGCAACAAGAGAGATGTTGTACGAGCAAGGTTGATTATTCTTGGTCCGTTTACGATCAATCTTGGTGAGATGCCTCTCTGGCCCGCCGACTTAAAAGTGTGTGGGGGGGGAGGGGTGGGCTGCTACTTTGCACTTTGCTAGG
>NC_041383.1:307222256-307223162 GCF_002162155.2 Triticum dicoccoides | reverse complement strand
ATTTATAGCTTAGGATTCCCTTTGTGCCGAGACGAGGGAGGGGCTGCTAGCTACTTCGCACTTTGCTAGGTGAGCCTCGGTTGGGGTAGGGGCGGGGCATGCATTCATAGCTTAGGATTCCCTTCGTGCCGACACGAGGGAGGGGGGCTGCTAGCTACTTCGCACTTTGCTAGGTGAGCCTCGGTTGGGGCGGGGGCGGGGCATGCATTCATAGCTTAGGATTCCCTTCGTGCCGACACGAGGAGGGGGCAAGCAATATCGTGCGCTTTGTGAGATAGGTGCGACATCGAAGTTGTATTTGGTATTTGAAAATCAAACCACCCTTTTCATACATATAAATTTGGTCCACATGCAAGTGTGTTCGTGTTCTGACCCTCTCCCGCGTCATTTTTCGCCAAATTTATGAACATTAGACAACTCGGATGAGCAACAAACATGGTTCACTCAAACTAACCATGTGCCACGCCGGCGCCCCTGTCACGCACACATCCGCACAGTACATTGGGCTCCACGAGGCTCCCCCTCTCAAAAATATCTGCCCGCCTCGAGGGTTTTTCTGTTTCATAACATACGGTTGTTATCTCCAGACCGTGTGCGATGTTTGTTCTTCCCAATCCCACTGCATCCCTAGAAAATATCTGCCCGCCTCAAGGAGGGTTTTTGTGTTTCGTAACACACGATTGTTATCTCTGGACCATGTGCAATGTTTCTTGTTCCCAATCCCGCCTGCCCCTAGAAAATATCTGCCCGCCTCGAGGGTTTTTCTGTTTCATAACACAGGGTTGTTATCTCCGGACCGTGTGGGATGCACCATCATCAAAATTTTCATTTGCCCCGGCATTTCACTCCCGCGTTTGACTCCCGCGTTGTAAAATTTTCAGTACCCGCACCATTTCCTCAAACACA
>NC_041383.1:307207733-307221783 GCF_002162155.2 Triticum dicoccoides | reverse complement strand
CGCGCATGCGCGCACACACACACACCCTCCCTCACTCGAAACCCTAGCAAGGTCCCTCCCGCCGCCGCTGCAAGACCTCCACTGTCAACATCTGCCGGTTTTCCCGTGCAACTTACCCACAGGTCTCCATACCAAGGCCGCCCTGAGTTTCTTAGATGACGCCTGCCAAACGCCCCTTTTCCCCCAGATCCCCATCCCCCACTCCATAGCGCGCAGCCTAAGCCCGGCTACGCTTCCTGTGGAGCTCAAGGAGCGACTGGCCCAAAAGAGGTGTATCGCGTTCTCTTCGCCTGACGTCACCGAGGAAGCTGACGACCATTACTGGCGGCAGGAACTCAAGCAACGGGCTAGAGTATGCGGGCATGTCTCTTCTGCCAGCTACAACATCGAGGTCATGGAGAGCGACAGCCTGAGGCGGGCTATGTCGCAGGATAAGTGGCCCACCCCCAACTCCTCGGGTTCAACCGCCGTCGATCTCATGCATGGTCCCGCTGTTGATCTCCTCTGGTTCGCTATTAACAACTTGCCATCCTACATCACCATCAAGCCCCTTTTCTCATTTCTGAAGGACACGTTCTGCGATGCTGGCTTGGGATACACAGCTTGCAAGTCAGACCTCATCGACGGCGACCACAAGGAGGGCACCCTCTCCGGATCTTCCAAGGGGGGAGAGCCCATATGATCATCCAAGGGAAAAGAGCCCGTCCGTGACATCAGGGAGGGCACCCTATAGCCGTGCTCTTCCAAGGGTAAGGAGCCCATCTGCAACAACATGGAGCGCATCCAGGGTCTATTCTCTTCCCATGGGAACAAGCCCATCTGTGACAAGTGAGGAAACCCATGATTTTTTTTGCCGTGCCTCTTCACAGGGGGAAACCCATGATTTGTTTTGTCGAGTCCCTTTTGTAGTGTAGTGAGAATATGTCCAGTTTTAATTGCTATATCGGGTTGTTTGTAGTATGCCTTGTTTATTTCAGTTGTTCACAATGCGATGCTCTGTATGTGCAATTATTTACTGTGCAGTACATTTCGTCAATCCAGTTTTAAACATACCGATAGGAATGCATATATTTGCTTGTTGTTAAGCCTGTTATAGCTAGCATATGCCTCTTTTAGAGTTTTTTGATTATTCTGTTGTTTGTAGTTAGCATATGTCCAGTTTCAAATGCTATCTTTGGTTGTTCATAGTATGCCTTGTTTATTCCAGTTATTCACAACGTGATGTTCTATATGTGCAAGTATTAACTGTGCAGTTCAATTTCATCAGTACCAGTTTCAACAATACCACTATGGCCATGTTTGTTTCGGATTCTTGGACCAGATTCAGCCTTGCCAGTGAAGCCGAATCTGGAATCCAAAACAAACAGCTATTTGGAATCAGCTTTGCCAGTGAAGCTGAATCTGGATTTGGTTCATTTTTAGTGCAATTTCCTGAAGCACCTAAAGTGTACTTCAGTGGTGAAGCTGGTTGGCAGAAATAGCTTCGCCACTAAAGCGAATCCATAGGTGATTAAAATCCAAGCGAAGCTGAAACAAACATGGCATGAATGACAACATTTGGTTGTTGCATCTTGTAGTTAAACACGCCTTTCCATTTTTATTTAACAATAACCAGTGTACTTAGACTGGCACAATACCATTTTGAATGACTATGTTTGCTTGTTGTTAAATGTTAGGCTTGCTGCAGTTAACACACCTTTTCACTTGTTTTGCTTTACTAGCATGCTTAAACCTGCACACTGAAGCTATCTTTTGGAGATTATTTTGTCTGCCATGGATAATTTTGGTTGATGTTTAGCCTGTTGTGCTTAACATGCTTCTCGATGTCCCTACATAGGACAATTTTGGGAATGATTGTTGTTTTCCGTCGAGGTTAGTTTCATCCCATGGCTTATATATGCTCACTGTTCAGGATATCGGTAGCTGGTACCATATAGGCCGGGAGCTGATAAGGGACTAATCGGTGAATTTGACTTTTAACTAAATATATCTGTAACCCATTTATCATTAGGTTAACTAGGGCCATATGTAATATATATGAGGCTACATAGCAACATGCACTGTACTTAATGTCTACATATGCAATCCTAGGCTACATAGCAACAAGGAAGAGTGTTACCTTAATGTTCTGGTGATGTCTACATAAAAGTAGAAGAGCAGCAGCAACGACAACAACAACACCGCCTTGTTTGGATTGTTAGTTTCTAGCTCATGACTAACCCTGGACTAACTCCATCCAAAGAGGTGTTTGGATGACAGGATTAGGTACTTAGATTGACAATAAATGCACTAGGAGAACTAGCTCCAATTAGCACCTCTTGGGTTGGATATTTTTTTGGGTGGGTTATAGATGCAAATAGCTCAAACTAGCCCTCATGTTTAGATATACTTTAGGGCAATTTGAGCATGAACTAGCTCAAACTAACTCTAACACATGGATACAGCAGCAGTTAATCAACTGATAATTTGTAAGAATGCAATAAACTCCTTCCGACCCATAATATAAGATGTTAATTCATCTAATATGTGAGTATATTGTATGTTATAAGATATTACATAAGAGTGTTGTACTACATCATTGTGCAATTGGTGTTTATCTTCTAATATTAACTTGGTGCTTTTAGGTACATATGTCATTGGTAATGATCCGGGCATCGACCCTTTCTGCGTATGGGGAAATGAGATATCGATGAACCAGCATCAAGTGAGGAAGCTGATAAATATTGTTAGTAAAATGGGTCAAAAGATGGCAATTAAACTATTTGTTTACACTTTATCCAATACAACAACGAACTGCAAGATGGTAACTAAGAACTCTGCAGCCTTCTTTTTACTACCCATAATGAGTTGTGTTAGATGACAATGTCTGAATCTTTTTTCCTTTGCAGTGGTTCCCAAAGCAATTTACTAAAGATTACCTCTCAAACTACATGATTGGTGGGCATGCAAAGGTTAAAGTATTTCTACCAGAACACAATGATTATCTAGATGTTTCCATGAAGACTGTGAAGGGTGGGCGGTCGGCCATCACAAGGGATTGGACTAGAGTCGTGCGTTCCTTCTGCATGGAGGAGGGCACAATATGGGCATTCCGCTTCACCTTGTTCAGTAGCCAGAATGTATTTCGCCTCTTTCTTTACCGTCTTTAATAGTACAAGTATATAACTATGGTTCATCATTCTTTATTTGGTTCTTATGTAATTCTTGATGTGTACCTATGAATCAAATAATTCATTGGTTGTCTGAACCTGATGGATATGAATAAAGCTATAGCAATACATTCAATTTCAATTTCAATTTCAATTTGATATAGCAGCAATTAAATTACAGTGAAATTATGCTCTCCAGGTTGTTACGGCACACACGGTTGGTAAAATACAAACATTTGCGATACACACCATAACCCGAGACGGTTCACAGAGAGGAAACATGTGCAAGCGTGCACACAGTTGCCTTTTGCAAAGCGTGTGCGATGTCAGACAATATCACAAAACGGTGCTGGCAAACTAATTGTTTGCGATAGTTGCCTTATCGTACACGATTCGCAACCATGAACTAATTCTGATGAAGTATGCATCGTAAACGTTGCACCACAGAATAGCGTGTGCGATAGTTGCCTTATCATACATGATTCAGAACCATGAACTATTTCTGATGAAGTATGCAT
The DNA here is from genome assembly GCF_002162155.2 of Triticum dicoccoides. Taxonomy (NCBI): domain Eukaryota; kingdom Viridiplantae; phylum Streptophyta; class Magnoliopsida; order Poales; family Poaceae; genus Triticum; species Triticum dicoccoides. The sequence goes on along the minus strand of NC_041383.1, from coordinate 307,218,116 downwards.
CGTAAATGTTGCACTACAGAATAGTGTGTGCGATAGTTGTCATGTACGATGATGTTAAGATGGTCCGACGTTTCGTAATCCTATTCGACACTCGTACGATGATTAGCTAATTTTCTTAATTAGTTATTGCATATGGTTTGTGAAAAGCAAATGTGTGTGATTGTATGCTTATCATACATGTTCTATAATAGTGAACCGTTTGTGATGGGTCAGGTATCATAAACGTAGCACCACAGAATACCGACTGTGATGGCAATGCAACCACAAATGAAAAGGAGTACTGTAGGGTCCCTATCCCCGACGGTTTCTGGGTCGTGTGGGAAGGACTCCCTAATCTCCCACACTTACTAGGTGACGGTTTCAAATGTCATTGCAGAAAGGGGTTTTAAACTGTTTGTATAGCACCGACGTGTACCAGTGGGTTACAAACCAGGTCTTTGCAAAAGATTCAAATGCCAGGAGATAATAAACCAACTCCAGTTTTCATAGATACTGCTCTAGCACAAAGAAACCCAACTCCAACTGATAATAAGCAGATTCCAGTGGCCGAAGATCTAGTCCGCTCCAGTCCAGCAAAAGAATGTCACCTCCATTCTAAGAAGCGTGTGCGTATCCTCGCATCATGAAATTTTATAGCATTCTGATCATATTTTCTACATGTCTCTTACCCATCTCTCTTTTATAAAATAAGGTTAAACGATAGAAGAATTCCTCCATTGGGATTGTATTCGACGAAAATATCTTGCGGGAATTCTCTATGCTCGAATGCTGATGTAAGTACCTGTTGTATATCACTATATTTTTACATCAGCGTGTATTTTGTTAATCAACGTTAATCCAACCTTTATCTGATCCAAAATTAGTTGTAGCAAAATGTTAAAGGCGCCAATGTTGATTTTTGTAAGGCATGAGTGTACTATCTCATATCATGCACATTACTGAATTGTAGTGCTCCTCTGGTTGCCCATTCATTCATTGTGTCAATGTTGCTTTCGTATTACCGTACCTGACTGATGATAGCTGTGCCATATTGTGTTAATTTGGTGTAGGCTAGTTGCCCAAACATTTGTTGTGTCAATGTTGCTTTCCTATTATCTGACTTGGCCAATGATATCAATGGTAGTGTGTTAATTTGGTGCAGGCTGCTGAAGATAAGGAGACAAACTCTAAAAACAGCAAGGCAACCCCATTGTTTCTTTCCAATAAATCTAGGCTAGGTAATATGGCAATAACTCATGATTAATCTGTTCGGTTCCCCTCCTAATTTATGTTATGATGCAGTGGTCGAGACACTCTCCACTATCAATAATACAAGCCTGCCAAAATCGCCATCTGAATCTATTCAATTTCCTCTATCTTGAATGCAACAGAAAAAATGTATGTTTGTGAACCAATTAATGGTTGAAGCAATGATGGAAATGGTGGAGGAATTAGAGGTGCACATTCGTGCGCAACAACAATTGATCAATGTTTTCAGAGATAGTGTAGCAAAGCAGCAAGAACTTGCCCACATGCTTATGGGCGTCATCCGCACCGAGGTTGCAGATTGTGACGTTGTAGATCGTTAGGTTCTGTTCATTTATTTACACTGGCATCAATCTTTGATTGCCCAGTGGATGTAATTTCCTGTAATATATGATGTATGTGCAATGTTTTTTCCTGTATGCCATACCTTTGCTTGATCGGTTTTGGTCCTGTGCATAATTGCTTGTCGTAATGGGCTCAAATTATCTAATTTGGCCTAAAGACATGTACGAACTTTAGTGGGCCCATTAAGTTAATGGGTCGTTACCAGGCCGAAAGTTAATGGTCAGCCCTCTTACCTCCTGGGTCGTTAACAGGCTGACATCAAAGCGGGCAACAGGTGGACCCATTTGATTTCATGGGCCGTTACTAAGGTCGGGCTACATATGGCCCAACTATACTGTGGGCCTTTAGCAGGCCGAAAGAGACAGCGGGCTGGTATTGGACCATGAAGAGCATGGGCCGCTAAGAGGCTGAAAGTCAGGTCGTTCTGTAAATGGCCCAACTATGTTGTGGGCCTTTAGCGGGACGAAAGAGAAACCGGGCTGGTATTGGACCATGAAGAGCATGGGCCGTTAAAAGGCCAAAACTCAGGTCCGACTACAAATGGCCCAACTCATTTATGGGCCGTCAACAGGCTAAAAGACACACCCCGCTGGGAATTGGCCAAACATTTAAATGGGTCGCTAAAAGGCCAAAACTCAGGTCCGACTACAAATGGCCCAACTCATTTATGGGACGTCAACAGGCTAAAAGACACACCGGGCTGGGAATTGGCCGAACATTTAAATGGGTCGCTAAAAGGCCAAAACTCAGGTCTGACTACAAATGGCCCAACACATTTATGGGACATCAACAGGCTGAAAGACACACCGGGCCGAAAATTGGCCCAACACTTAAATGGGTTGCTAAAAGGCCGAAAGATGTACATCCTGAAAATTGGCCCATCCCTTGAATGGGCCGTTAACAGGCCGAAATCACACTGGGCCGATATTGAGCCTAAATATATAGCGGGCTGTTAACGGGCTCGAACTAACGATGGGTTGCAACGATGTCAAATCTTTAACGAGCCATTGACGGGCCGAATTGGCACATCTCGTATGGGCCGTGGGCTTAAATGGACCTGACACAAGTAGGCCTTATATGGGCCGGCCTGCTAATTTTTACTGGGCCAGCCTTTTTCACCGGAATGGGCCACTGTTGGGTCATGCCACGTGTCGACCTATCATAGCTGCCTCCTGTCCAATGAGTGGATGACATCTGTCCCAGCGGTGAGCCAACACGTGTTTCCTCCGGCCAATGAGAATTTTACACGTGGAAAATCCTCATTGGTCGGGGCTGTTAATGGGTAATCGGATCCAAAACCAGACGCGATAGCTTAAGGGCGACCCGTTACCGTGGATGCCACATGTCGGTCACCCTTGACGAAAGCACTTTCATGATGCGCCATTTATCGTCATGGAAGTGGACACCTCCATGATGATAATTTTGGTAATGTCATGGAACACTTCTACGACAGCACAGGTATGACTATCTTGATTCTGTCATAAAATCGTCATCGATGTACATGCATGACACAAAACGTGACCTACTGTGAAAAACACGTATCATCACAGAAGTGTATTTTTTTTGTAGTGCCTCCTCCTCCTGAAGCTTCGTTGCCACTGCAGCCAACGCATCAAGCCCGGCAAGGTCATCCCCGGTAAGCTCTTCCCCAGAAACGCCTTCCGTGACTTGCGCCTCGCTGCCGTCACGAGGAGAGCTTTCGTCCTCAGCTTTCCCCTTGCCCTTCCCAACCTTCGCCATCTCCACAAGGCGGGCCGCCTTGGCCTCCTCGACCCTCTTTAAGATATACGCCACCTCCATAGAGGAGGTGTGTTTATATATCACACCCTCAACTTTGGTGGCCCTCTCCTCCAAAGTACTCGACCACTGGAGCTCCTTCTCAAGAGTGAGCAGCTCGCTACCCCATGAGTGTTGCAGTCCGGCATCCACTTCAGTATCTCGTCCCAGGCTGAATTGACATTCAGGGGGATCACGGTTGCCAGGAGTCTGAACAGATCAAAGCGGCCAAACAACTGGTCACATAACCAGGTGTGGCCATAAACTGACAAGTTGTTAGCCAATCCCGGAAGCAACCTCATCCTGTCTGCGGCATCGCCATACAGCCAAGCTGGCATGTCCCTCTCTTGCAGCAGTGAGATGCGGCGAAGAAGGAAATCCGACCCCACATGCTCAATGGTTACCCCGGCAGTTCTCAAACGAGTAATCCTGTTGATTGTTGGGCGAAGCCTATCTTCAGTAAGACCAAGAGCGCTCCATTCCTTGCCGCGCTCGCCGCACGCCATCCACGCTTCGCAGAACTCAGGGGCTTCCTCATCCTGGATCCAGCACCAGTCCCCTCTCCACTCATCCCACCTTTCACTCTGCCTCCCAGGGAGATAATCCCAGATTTTCCTCAGCGACCGCGGTATCCAACTAATGTTCCCGGAGTGGTGGCCCTTGTTTTCCACCCACGGAACGAAATACTGTCGGAACAAATTCACATTGGGGAAAACTCTGACAAAGTTCTCGCACAAATGCATGAAGATGGCTGATACGTCTCCATCGTATCTACTTTTCCAAACACTTTTGCCCTTGTTTTGGACTCTAACTTGCATGATTTGAATGGAACTAACCCGGACTGATGTTGTTTTCAGTAGAACTGCCATGGTGTTATTTTTGTGCAGAAATAAAAGTTCTCGGAATGACCTGAAAATCCACGGAGCAACTTTTCAGAATTAATAAAGAATACTCACGAAAGAAATAGCGTCAGGCGGCCCACACCCTGTCCACGAGGGTGGGGGCGTGCCCCCTCCCCCTGGGCGCACCCCCTGCCTCGTGGCCCCCCTGGACGTCCATCGACCTCAACTCCAACTCTATATATTTGCTTTCACGGAGAAAAAAATCAGAGAAATAGTTTCATCATGTTTTATGATACGGAGCCGCCGCCAAGCCCTAATCTCTCTCAGGAGGGCTGACCTAGAGTCCATTTGGGGCTCCGGAGAGGGGGATTCATCACCGTCGTCATCATGAACCATCCTCCATCACCAATTTCATGATGCGCACCACCGTTCGTGAGTAATTCCATCGCAGGCTTGCTGGACGGTGATGGGTTGGATGATATTTACCATGTAATCAAGTTAGTTTTGTTAGGGTTTGATCCATAGTATCCACTATGTTCTGAGATTGATGTTGCTATGACTTTCCTATGCTTAATGCTTGTCACTAGGGCCCGAGTGCCATGATTTCAGATCTGAACCTATTATGTTTTCATGAATATATGTGAGTTCTTGATCCTATTATCATGCCCAATATGCGACCCTATCCTAAAGGAACTCGAAGGTCCCACCAAGGATAGAAGCGCATATTTGAGACACTTTTGTAAGGTGGATATCATTACATCGTACCATTACATAATAGTTGGGGATACATACAAGAGGCATACAATGCCACACGAATACAACAACATCATACACACGAGCACCATCCGACTACAGATGAAACACAAACAGAAACTCAAACGACAATCACCCTGCTAGCCCAGGCTGCCGACCTGGAACCTATCCCCTGATCGAAGAAGAAGCAGAAGAAGAACTCCAAAACAAGTAAACATCGCTCTCGCGTCATGATCATCGCAACACCTGTACCTACAACTGTTGTTGTAGTAATCTGTGAGCCACGAGGACTCAGCAATCCCATTACCATGGGTATCAAGACTAGCAAAGCTTAATGGGTATGGAAAGGATAAATGGTGAGGTTGCAGTAGCGACTAAGCATATATGGTGGCTAACATACGCAAAAAGAGCGAGAAGAGAAGCAAAACGGAACGGTCATGAAGCTAGCAATGATCAAGAAGTGATCCTGAACTCCTACTTACGTCAAACATAACCCAAAACCGTGTTCACTTCCCGAACTCCGCCGAAAAGAGACCATCACGGCTACACACGCGGTTGATGCATTTTAATTGAGTCAAGTGTCAAGTTCTCTACAACCGGATATTAACAAATTCCCATCTGCCACATAACCGCGGGCACGACTCTCGAAAGTTTATACCCTGCAGGGGTGTCCCAACTTAGCCCATCACAAGCTCTCACAGTCAGCGAAGGATATTCCTTCTCCCAGGAAGAACCGATCAGTCTCGGAATCCCGGTTTACAAGACATTTCGACAATGGTAAAACAAGACCAACAAAGCCGCCCGATGTGCCGACAAATCCCGGTAGGAGTCGCACGTACCTCGTTCTCAGGGCACACCGGATAAGTCAAGCTACGAGTAAAACCAGACCTCCAGTTTCCCCGAGGTGGCCCCACGGGCTACTCAGTTCGGACCAACACTCGAAGGAGCACTGGCCCGAGGGTGGGTTAAATAAAGATGACCCTCGGGCTTCGGAAACCCAAGGGAAAAAGGCTTAGGTAGGCAAATGGTAAAACCAAGGTTGGGCCCTGCTGGAGGAGTTTTATTCAAAGCAAACTGTAAGGGGTTCCCATAAATCACCCAACCGCGTAAGGAACGCAAAATCAAGGAACATAACACCGGTATGACGAAAACTAAGGCGGCAAGAGTGGAACAAAACACCAGGCATAAGGCCGAGCCTTCCACCCTTTACCAAGTATATAGGTGCATTAATTTAAATAAGAGATATTGTGATATCCCAACATAATCCTGTCCATCATGCAGCAATCTTCGACTTCACCTGCAACTAATGCTATAAGAGGGGCTGAGCAAAGCGGTAACATATCCAAGCAACAGTTTGCTAGGAAGGGTGAAAAAGGTTAGAGGTTGACATGGCAATTTGGGAGGCTTGAAGAGCAAATGATAGGTAGCACAACATAGCGATAGAACGAAGCAACTAGCATAGCAATGATAGTAGTGAGATCCAAGGTGATGGTCATCTTGCCTGAAATCCCGCTAGGAAGAAGAACGAGTCCATGAAAAAGACAAATGAACATAGTCGAACGAATCCTCACAACTCCGGAACGAAACCGAAGCTAACGAGAGAAGCAAACAACATTGTAAACACACAAGCATAATCATGGCATGATGCACAATCAAGTATGATGCATGTCCGGTTTAATGAGGCATGGCATGGCAAAGTGCAACAAACAATACTACAAATTAAGTGGAGCTCAATATACAACGAGTTGCATATCGACGAAACACCACATCGAGTTATTTAGTTCACTCTTGTTTAGGCACACAACAATATTAAATGTTGTTAAACATGTCAAGAGGTGAAACATAATAAAACTACCTATCTAGGCAAGTTTAAATGAGGCCGAAACAATGAACAACAATTCCGGAAAATCCTCATGTCCATATTTCGAATTTGGTACTGTTCTTCCCTAAAACATATTTTATTGTTGTTAAACAGGAAAATAAAGTGCACCATGTTAAACTAGGCATTTTTCCACCCCATTTACATATAAAGTTTATTAAATTCAGAGCTACGGTTAATTAGTTATGAAATAAAGCATTTTAGCATGGCATTTAAGCAAATTAATGCAAACAGCAATTTAAACATTTTAAAGATGCATGAAAGCAGCATATTATGAAACTAGATGAAATTCTAAGCATTTTACATGTTTAAAACATTTTAAACCGATGCACGGCTAATGAGTTATTATATGCATGATGTGCAAGGACTTTTCTGTAAAACAGTAAATCTCTGGATAATAGACAAATTCGCAGAACAGGAAAAAACATGACATGGGCTGAAACAGAGGCTCGCCCAATAGTTCACAGGAAGGGCTTGGGGGTTTCTCACCATGGGCCAAGCCCAGAACTGTGGAGAGGAAGCTGGTAGGCTGTCCTTGGCGCAAAGAGTGGCCCAGGCGGGGTCAAACGAGGCAGCGGCTTGGGCGGAGTCAACGGGCGCGGTCGTCGTCCTCTGCTTGAAGAAGAGGCCGGACTGGGCGTTGGTAGTGCACAGGAAGAAGACGACGATGAGGAGCAGCGGGGATGTGCTCTGGCGACAGGATCCGAAGGGGAATGCCGGTGAATGGACGGAGGACATCGGGCCCGGTCGGACCTAGCGGCGGTCGGCGCTTCAGAGCTCCTGGCGACAGGGATGAGGTACCTGAAGAAGAGGGACAGAGAGAGTTCAGAGCGGGAGAGAGAGAGAGAGAGAGAGACAGGGAAAAGAGAGAAGGTGGAGTCAGGGGAAAAAGAGAGGGCGGCGAGGGGCTCTGGCCTGGTGGTGCATGGACGGCTTGCAGGCAGCAACGCGGGAGGTAGGCGGGGTCACAGCCGATGGGAGGCTGGAGTAGCGGAAGAGGTGGATGGATCGGGCAGCGGCTTGGAGCTCCATGACCATCCATGGCTAGTCCCTGCTGCAACACGAGAAGAGGTGAGGAGGAGGCAAGGACGAAGAGAGAAGGAAGGAGGAGGGTGCGGGTCCGGCCTGATGGAGGTGGTCGCCGACGGTGACGCGGGTGCAGCTCTGGCAAGGTTGCTGCAGGGCCAGAGGAGCTGAGGAGGCCGGTGCCTCGCGAGCTGCTCGGGGGTGAGGAGGTGGGCGCTGGAAGATGCGGTTGAATGGATCGATCGATGGAATTCGGTGGGGATTGGCCGACGTTGAAATCCAGGGAGACCAGGTGGCTGCGGGGTGGATCCCGAGAGAGTGGCGCCGGGGAGGAGGATTGGATGGGACACGGGTCCGTAATTTTAGGGTTTGTCTAGATTTATACTAGGAGTCCCTTATATAAGGAAAGAGGGGGAGTTTAGGGTAGATTCAGACCCTCCGATCGAAATTGGGCGGTTGAGAAAAATAGATTAGGTGAGTACAATAAATAAATGATGATATTTAGGGGATGTTTGAGGATGATCCGGACCTGTTGGTCATGCCCGAGCGGTTCGGGTTCGGGGCAAGTTTTGGACGCATGCGAGGGGTTTGAGAGAGGTCGACGAAGACAAGGGGGGAATGCGGCAGCTATGATCGGATGCAAACTTTATGAAAACATGCAGATGCAATGCGCATGATGCTATGAGATGGGATGCATGACACGAACAAAATGCAAAACAAAAGACAAAAACCCAACCACGAAGGAAATAACATATAACATAGCCGGAAATGGCAAGAGTTGGAGTTACAATTATGGAAAGTACATCCGGGGTGTTACACCTACCTTGCAAGTCTATAGTCACCTATTATGTGTTATGATCCGACAACCCCGAAGTGACAATAATCGGGATACTTCTCGGTGATGACCATAGATTGAGGAGTTCATGTACTCACTATGTGTTAATGCTTTGGTCCGGTACTCTATTAAAAGCAGGCCTTAATATCCCTTAGTTTCCACTAGGACCCCTCTCCCACGGGAGGGTAGGACAAAAGATGCCATGCAAGTTCTGTTCCATAAGCACGTATGACTATATTCGGAATACATGCCTACATTACATTGATGAATTGGAGCTAGTTCTGTGTCACCCTATGTTATAACTATTACATGAGGAATCGCATCCGACATAATTATCCATCACTGATCCAATGCCTACGAGCTTTTCACATCTTGTGCTTCGCTTATTTACTTTTCCGTTGCTACTGTTACAATTACTACAAAACTATTGTCTTTACTTTTTCCACTGTTACCATTACTATCATACTACTTTTCTAGTAAATACTTTGCTGCAGATACTAAGTTATCCAGATGTGGTTGAATTGACAACTCAACTGCTAATACTTAAGAATATTCTTTGGCTCCCGTTGTGTCGAATCAATAAATTTGGGTTGAATACTCTATCCTCGAAAACTGTTGCGATCCCCTATACTTGTGGGTTATCAATGGCCATGGTAACCATAGCGTTCGATGTGAAGTCAAGGAGGTGGAATCCGTAAAAGGTCATGATCGCCTTGAAGAAATCTGAGTAGGGAGGACAAAGACCGCAGATGAAGTAAGCACAGAAGAATCTATATGTGTCTTGCGGATCTTCCTGCCCGTCCGCATAAACCATAGGCTCCCTATGCCACTTCAGGACAGGCCTCCCCCACAGATATCCGTACCTCGCTTGAAGGACTGGGCCGCTCAAGGTCGACAGAAGGAAGACGACGTCATCCCTCTGCTTCTTGTTTAGCTCCGCCGCCCTCTTGCTTCCCTCGGCGACCGCCTCCTTCGTTGTTGCCGTCTGCTTCACCTTCTCCGCGAGTTTCTTCCCCATTTCCACGACGACGATGCAAAAGCAAAGCGGGAAGGGATTGGTGAGAGGGGAGGCGGCGGATGGGAGGAAAAGAGGGGAGGAACTATCGCTTGACTTGCAGTAGAAGATGACGGGAGGGCAAGGCGAGCGAAAGGTAATGCGCGTCGCTTCACTCTTTCCTGGTTTTAAGGGGGGGAAGGGCGGAGCGCAGGTGTGACGCTTCAGAAAAAGTTACCAATTTACCATTAACTGCAACAAGCCCACAACCCCATGACACGCACTAATTGCACACAGTGGACGTTGGATTGACTGGTCATCGCGGCAAACCGACATGGGCAGCCCATCCCTGCCACGTGTTCATGCATTGTTTGGGGCCTAACCCAACATGCCACCGCGACACGTATGGCTCTGGCCTGGGGGCTTATGTCAGGGAAAATAGACAGGGGTATATATTTTCCCCTGACTTATGCACGGACGACATTAGACCAAGCCAGAGTGCAAGAGATCAAGATCTTCAAAGGACCGGCATGAAGAACAGGAGACCAAGATCAAGCCAGAGAAGCCAGGTACCACCAGGAAAAGAACCTCCCTTGCCGGGCAAAAGGACTTGGCATGGGTAGGTCCACCCCCGGAAGGAAGCAACTGAAGCATCCCGTCAGGGCCTGCCGGGACTTGCAGGGGCAAG
>NC_041383.1:307136811-307207503 GCF_002162155.2 Triticum dicoccoides | reverse complement strand
AAGCCGCAAAGTGATTAAGTGACAGCCATTCGCCACATGGCAGCCCCTTTCTACCAGAAAACCTATGGGCGACACCCATCCTATGATGTGTTGGACGAGAAGGCATGGAGCTCGCAGAGTAAGCCCGACAAGGCTTGTCGGGCAGGCAACGATGTGACGTTGACTGGCGCATTTAATGCGCCCTATTAGACTGCAGAGTTAGGTATGATAGCACTATTTGCTATCTTATCAGTGTCTAGTGACTGATTTTCCACTGTGGTGACCCCTTAACCTATAAAGGGAGGTCCATGGCAACAGTAGAAGGAGTTAGAGGGTTGGAAAGTTGATCAGGCCCTCGCGAGGCTAGACGCCCGTATTTAGCGTAGGCCACTGCCACCCCTGTTGGGCAAGTGTACTACGTTCCACCACCACTCTCCCACCATCAATCCACCAAAGCAGGAGTAGGGTTTTACGCCTCACGGCGGCCTGAAACTGGGTAAAATTGATCGTGTGTTTCTTATCGTGCTGCCCCCATGCTCCTCTGCTCTTTCTGCAATGTGACATCCCCCCTGCTGAACCAGCAAGGGGCTGTCTGGTCCCATAGGTGGTCGTGGTTTCCCGCGACATCATATATCGTCATTATTGCCTTTCACTTGCACGACCGAACGATCTAGATAATAATAAGAGTGCACATGCATTGGACTAAGCTGGAATCTGCAAACATTTATTCAAAGGAGAAGACAAGGTAATATGGGATCGTTGTTAGATCAAGAATAATGCATATGAGAGCCACTTAACATTTTCATCGTGGTCTTCTCCTTACGACCCAAAGAAAAGGAAAAGAATTTCAAAGAAACACACTGAATTATTTTTGGAGTTTTTTGTTTTCTTGAAGAAAGTAAAACGAAAACGAGAAAAACTATTTACATGGGAAAGCTCCCAACAAGCAAAAGAAGAACGAGAAATCTTTTTGGGTTTCCTTTTACCACTACTAAATAAACTAGAAAGAAAAACTAAAAAGAAGCGAGAACTATTTTTTTGGATTTTCTCAAAGTTTTTCAAACACACAAAAAGAAAGCAAGAAAAATAAACTAACATGGATAATACAATGAAAAAGTAGCCGACAACTGGAATAAGTGTGTGAACATGAATGCAATGTTGGTGAGAAATACATACTCCCCCAAACTTAGGCTTTTGGCCTAAGTTGGTCTAGGGCCATGGCTGGCCTGGCGGATATCCAAAGTTGTAGTTAGGCTTTTGGATTGAGTTGCACCTGCTACCGCTTAGAGGGCTGTCGCATGGAGGAGAGCGACCTCCCCTGCTCTCTCATACTCGTCCGCCTCCTATCTGGTTATGAAGTATCTTCGTTTTACCTAGAAGTCAAAGAAGACAGGAGCGGGAAGCGTAATATATAAGACGCGCTCCCTATCAAAGATTATTCGGTACTGGAGGGGCTATTCGCCCCTCTCAAGAAACTGGTAACGTACCATAGCATCAGAATCAAGGTAAGTAGGTGGTAAATCAATGTCATTTTTCTCTTATGGGTACCCCAAGATAATTAGCTAACCGGGTGGCCTAAATTCCACCAAATAAATTTCCATCTAAAGCATTATTATGTAACCTCCTTGCAACAATATCCCCCAAGTTATATCGTTTATCATCCATTACCGCACTCTTGAGGACACTAAGATATTATGCACAAAGCTAGCTATGATCATGTTTACCATTAATGCATCTACCTATAAAGAGAGCAAAATAATGTATAGGAGGAAAGTGAATTATCCCTATAGTAGCTTGTGTTACATTTCAAGTTCCTCCCATAGTGAGGCTAGCAAGGAAATCAATGCAATCGGATTTATGAGATTCACTATGGATGCCCCATTGCGGGATTTTACATGCTTCATTAAAATCTTCAAGGTCCATTCAAAATGATTTATCATATAGATCAAATAAAACAGAATGTGTATTGCGCTTGGATGTAAACTCAAATCTCCGCACAAAGGAATCGGTGATGCGATAGTATTCCCGGCACTTATCTGACACGAAGTCCTCAAGGCCAGCGTTTTGTACGTACGCATCAAATTCCTCCTTAAAACCTGCATGAGACATGAAATGATTCAACGGCCATTCACGAGGCCACACTAGAGCGTCCCTCGGTGGTTCAAGGTCTGGTCATGTATCGCAAGCCTTGGGGCTTTCTTCTTTGAGGAACCACCTTGGTATATTTTCCTAAACATTTTCTCCCTCTGAAAAAAATTCTGAAAATTTTTAGTGACTCAAAATAAACGTGAACCAAACTAACCAAGATTGATAACAACTACTCCTACAAGTGTCTAGAGGCTATATCATGCAACAAAACTACTTTGGACCATATAAATTTGCATTGCAAGCTCAAGAACAAGGTCAACACAGCAGCAAAAATTTGCAATACATAAAGCACTAGAACAAAAACTAATTGGACCATTGGAGGAATCACATACCGATGAACAATCCCCCGAAAATGTCAGATTATGGGATCCGCAAACCCTTGAGAGGTTCGAACTCTGGGGTGCGTGAGGAGATCTCAACCTACCCAGCCTGCCTACTCGTGATCCTCCTAAGCCTAGCACGTCAAGCTCAAAGAGAACAGCAGTTTATCCTGGTTCGGGCCACCTTGCGGTGTAATACCCTACTCCAGCGTTTTGGTGGATTGCCTCGAAGGGCTGAGGATGAACTAGTACAGTGGATGAACTAGCCTCAGGAGGTGAGGTGTTCTTGAGCTAGTGTGGTGTGAGCTAGTTCAACTTGTCCCCTTTCTATGGTGGTGGCTAGTCCTATTTATATTGGCCTTGGTCCTCTTCCCAAATGTTGGCGGGAAGGGATCCCACAACGGCTGGATTTGAAAGGGGACAAGTAGTAAAGCTTATCCTGACAAAAGTAGTCTTCGCCTGTGAAAAGCCTCTGGTCGTGACGCTACAGTGGGCTCGTTGATGACCTCCGTCCTGTTGTCCTTGCAGTCCTTGTCTTGTTGCACCGAAATGGAAACCTTTGGCTGATTCCTCAGGACTCCGTGCCTGTAGCTTGCCTCCTTTGCACCGAAGAGGGAACCTGCGCTCTGCGCCCGCCTGGCGCTCGCCTGGCCTTGGTCATCACAGCTCACGTCAGCTAAGCCTCGTGAGGTAAACCTTGCATAGAACTCTCCGCCCCTCGGGAGCCAGCCTGAGGAGGCCGATCCCCTCAGGGGTCTTGGCATCGTCCGCCTCGCAAGGCTTGGCCCCTCGCGAGGGTCTTGTGTTGCTGATACTGAAGCTGGGCCATACCAGGCCGTTGATGGTGCCACATGGTGGGCCGCAGGCAGGCAGGGTTGGATACCCCCATATCCAGGACGCCGACAGTAGCCCCCGGGCCCAAGGCGCGCTCGGACTTGGCTTCCAGGCGAAGCCAAAGGGCAAGTGCGGAGCGCCGCGGGCCCTAACCGCCTGCGGCCTTGATGACGCATGACGATTGATGGGACGTGGGTGACTCCGCTTCCCCATGCTGCCTCGGCAACTGCTTCCATCTGACAAAAGGGGTGCTGCCCGCCGCCAGGCTTTCATTGCCTCTTCATTCTTTCTCCAGATCACCTTCTCCTAGCAGCGTAAGAACTCACCAGATCTGCCGATTTTCCCCCCAATCTCTTGCTCGATGGCCGCTGAGAAGACCACGGCTTCTGCCTCCGCTGCCGGCTCTGCCTGGTACGAGCCGGTGCTGCTGGCGCCCTGTGTAGCCAGGGAGAAGCTCCAGACCGCGCTCCTCCTGACGGCGAGTGAAGACAACGAGTGGAAGGAGACGATGCTCCGGGTCGCCACTGCTGCACCGGAACCCGCGAACAACACCTTCTTCCCCTTCTTCCTGCACAGCGTCTACTCGGGGCTGGTGCCCCCATTCTCCCGCTTCTACTATGCCGTCCTTCACCACTATGGCCTCCATGCGCTCCACATTCATGTCATTTCGCTCCTCCTCATGTCCATCTTCGCCTTCTACTATGAGGCGTTCGTGGGGGTGATGCCCTCCGTCGCCTTGCTCCGCCACTTCTTCTTCCTTCGCATGACTGCTGAAAATCCGGTTGGGTGCATCGGATTCGTCGCGGCGCAGGGCAGTAACACAATCTCCCGTGCCGGGAAGAAGGTGGAGGATGCCGTGAAGAGGTGGGTTCTAATGGATGCCAAGTACTCCCAGAGCTCGTTGGAGCTGCTGACCGAGCTCCCCGTCTCCAAGAAGGGATGGTATTCTGAGAAGATCACTGACCCTTTCCTCGAGGCACGTTTCCACAAGGCCCAGAATTCGACCTTTGGGGACGATTCCTCGAAGAAGGCGGTGGTGACGACCCCGAAGGAGAGACCTGCTGCTCTGCTTCCTGAAGTCTTGGCGGTGCTTGAAGATGCTATCGACGAGTTTGCCTCCTTGGTGGAAAGCGAGGCGCGCTCACTTTCTTCCTCGTCTTTGATGTGCGTCTTCAGCCATCTCTATCTCCAGGACGCCGGCTTCGACCTCTCCTCCCTCCTTACTCCGGTGGACTCTGACTCCCAGGACGCTGCTGCTGCCACCATGAAGAGCTCCACGGATGCCATGCTGAGTAAGTTCCTGGTCGTTGGTCCTCCGACCGAGGTCGACGGAACGGGCGACGTGCTTGGCGATGAGGCTTCATTAGCGGGTGACAGTGACGCCCAGGTCTGAGGAGGTGGCTTGGTGACTCTGCTTTTCCCTGTTCGTCCTATATCATGTAGCATGCCTCGAGGAGGCATTTAAAACTATTTTCTTGGAACACTATGTTTTGTAATAATTAGATTATGTTCCCTCAACTTTTCTATTCGCTTTGTTGTTCTGCGTCAGTAGAGCCCGGCCCCACACATACCTCAGCCGCCGTTGGGTTGTCCGGATCACCATGACGAGCCCAAGGGGTGAGGGGCTATGCGACCAGTTAGGCTCCCGAGACGCGATACTCAGGAGTCCTCCTTGACGTGCGAACAGCTTAGGAAAAGGTGCAGGAGCAAGCCTTGGTATTCTGTGTCGGCAGGGCCTGGCCCTGCGCATACCTCAGCCGCCGTTGGGTCGTCTAGATCACAAGGACGAGCCCAAGGGGTGAAGGGCTACGTGAACAGTTAGGCTCCTAAGACGTGATGCTCAAGAGTCCCCCTTGATGTACAAACGGCTTGAAAAAAGAAGGGTGAAAGCTAGGCCTTGGTGTTCTACGTCAGCAGGGCCCGGCCCCGCGTGTGCCTCAGCTGCCGTTGGGTCGTCCGGATTACCACGACGAGCCCAAGGGGTGAGGGGCTACGTGACCAGTTAGGCTCCTGAGACGTGATGCTCAGGAGTCCCCCTTGATGTACGAACAGACCATCATACCTTTTCCTCGCCGAGCTCTTGCTTGGGAGGGGTGCGCGAAGACCAGGCCCGTGAGGCATGGCAAGGTGGGGTGCACCAGGCGTGACCTGAGCGTAGCACCCATGCCCAGCCCCCTCGCGCTACCCTCCCGAGGGAGAGGAGCGCAGTGAGGCTGGTCACGGAGCCCAGAGGCTCCCTGAGGTTGCGGCCGTGAGGCCACCCCCAGTATCACCAGCGCGGAGCATAACGCTGCTGCACTTGCACGGGCATAGCCGCTCCTCGGCAGTGTCGACAGCCGGTGCGGAGCATGGTGCTTCCACTGGTGCGTGGGAGGGGGCTCCCTCTAAGGAGAGCCCCCGGGGCGTGTACAGCCCCGCCCTGACACGTGGCTTGCACGGCAGGGCTGGAGGAGGTGTGTATGGGCACCGTGAGCCAGCACAGGACTCACGGGGCTCTACCTCAAGGCGGGTTGTGCCTGGTCTTGATGGGGGATGCTTGAATTAGTCGTGCGAGATGGTTAGGCAGCCTGCACCGAATGAGTCTCCTGAGGTTATTGCATCAGAAGGCCAGACACCAACGACCCCAGGAGTTGACGTGAATGGGACCACCCCACCAGACAGAGCTCTGCCGTTGGGTTTATCGACGCTGCAGGGACGGACCCGAGCACAGACGTCGTGCCCAGTCTTCTCATGCAAAGGTCTTGAAGAAGAAGAATCGGCGCGCGGCTCCCGTGGTGATAAGGCACCAGGTCGCACGCCCTCACTCATCAGCACGCGATTAGCTCATGCGAGAACAAGGCACCAAGGTCCAGGGGAGGTGACATAGACAGGAGCTGGCACGTGAGCCAAAGCTCAGCCTCTTGGGTTTAGCGACGCTGCATGGACGGACCCGAGCACAAACGTTGTGCCAGTCCTTAATCATGAGGCGGTCGTGGGTGGGCTTGCCAGGGCGTGAGACGTTCTTGGCGACGAAGTGCCGAACATGCAATTGATAATTTTAAGGCAACTCATAGAGGAAGGTAAACTAGTAGCTAGCCTATGGTATGATTGTTGTTTGTCCTACGGACTAAAACCCTCCGGTTTATATAGACACCGGAGAGGGTTAGGGTTACACAGAGTTGGTTACAATGGTAGGAGATCTACATATCCGTATCACCAAGCTTGCCTTCCACGTCAAGGAAAGTCCCATCCGGACACGGGACGAAGTCTTCAATCTTGTATCTTCATAGTCCAGGAGTCCGACCAACGGTGATAGTTCGGCTATCCGGACACCCCCCAATCCAGGACTCCCTCAGTAGCCCCTGAACCAGGCTTCAATGACGACGAGTCCGGATCGCATATTGTCTTCGGCATTGCAAGGCGGGTTCCTCCTCCGAATACTTCATTTGAACACAAGGATAGTGTCCGGCTCTACAAAATAAGTTCCACATACCACCGTAGAGAGAATAATCTTTACACAAATTCAATCTGCTGACGTATTCTGCGGCGTGACGTCACACCACGGCCAAGCCTTTATTGGAATCGTTTTTACTGTCCCACCTCAGCGTGTTTAGCGAGGCGGTTTCTTTGGCACGTCTTGTCAAAGCAGAGATCGTGTCCCCTTATTCCGAGATTCTCATCAATACGGGCGTGGGTATCCCAACCGCGCCATTGATTACGACGCTTGGAGATAGGAGAGTTTTACCAGGCTAGTGGGGGATGCATAGCTTCATCCGTCCATATAAGGGGATAAGGATCCACCTTTTCATCTACGCCTTCTTCCTCCTTTGCTCATCCATTTCCGCGCACTCGAGCTCCAGCGCCCAAGTCCGCACATCTCTCCTCAACCTTCTCCAGCCATGTCCGGAGCGGGAGGCAAGTTGATGGTCTCCTCCGTAACGGAGGAACAAGTCAATAAGCTGCGGAAGGCCGGATACTTGTCCAGCGACATCGTGCATCGGCTCCCCGACAAGGGGCAGCTCCTCCCCACCCGAGGCCCCATGAGAGGGTGGTGTTCCTCACCCACTTCCTCCACGGACTAGGTTTTCCACTTCACCCATTTGTACAGGGGCTCATGTTCTACTATGTCCTAGATTTCCACAATCTGGCCCCGAACTTCATCCTCAACATCTCGGCATTCTTCGTCATGTGCGAGGCCTTCCTCTGCATCCAGCCCCACTTCGGCTTATGGCTGAAGACTTTTAATGTCAAGCCGAAGGTAGTGGGCGCCGCCAAGCGGAGTGCGGAGGCGCCATGGTGGGCCAGATGGCCAACTTCCTATGGCTCGAGGGCTCCTTCGTGGAGACAATAAAGGGGTGGCAATCGGGGTGGTTCTACATCACCGAGCCGCGCGACCCCAAATGGGCGGCGGCCCCCGAATTCCGATCTGGTTTCCCCACACGGCTCACCTCCTGGAAAGAGACGGGCCTAACATGGGGAGATTCGGAAGAGCTGACCGGACTTCAAACCTGCGTCCAAAAACTGCTGAACAAGAATCTCAAGCTTGTCAACGTAGTCCAGGTCATGCTCATCCGCCGGATCCTCCCATGCCAACAACGGGCCTTCAAATTGTGGGAGTTTGATCCAGCACATCACCAAACCTTGCGCAAGCTCTTCGACACTACGTACGAAGATGCCTGGAAGGTGCTGTTTAAGGGCGCCGAGGCCCCCGCATCCGCTACCGAAGATCGTAGATTCAGCTCGCAGAGTCAGGCCAGCGAGGTAAGCTATTCTACCCTTTACGGGACTCTTGTTTTTCATAGTCTAACTCTATGTGGGATCTAAACTCCCTTACCTTTGACAGGACTGGTTGAAGACGTCCGGGCAGGTTAACTGTCTGGCTCCTTTGGCAGAAGACCCAGCGGACGCCCGCTTGACGGGGCTGCTGGTTCCATCACCTCACGTGGTGCCGGAGAAGAAGGCCAAGAAGAAGGCCACGGGAACTCGAAAGAGTGTCCGGCGCCAGGTGTTGTCGGACTCATCATCCGACGATTCCGAGGCGGACTCCTCCCGTGAAGATGAGGACGAGGAAAAAGAGGCCTCTCCCCCAGTGGGGGGGAGAAAAGGAAGGCCACCCCAGCTGGGGGCGGAGGGTCCAAGAAAGGAAGGACCCTTCCTCCGGACTTTTCCACCAATGCCGACGACGGCGAAGAGGAGTGGCCCTCGAGGGCCAAGCTGCTGGCGAGATCATAAGTGTCCGGATTCCAGAATAACTCATGATTTTTCATTTGTCGCATAGTGTCTTCTAATGCCGAATACAACCATGTAGCCCGCCCAAGGACGAGCTCCCCGCTTTGTCGAGCGGCTCCCTAGATTCATCGGATGTGAATAGTACTTCACTTTTGACCGCCTCCTCCCCTCCTGATGCAGACGACACCGCGGTGGAATCCCAAAAGGGGCCCAACCAGGAGGAGGTGGTCCTGGAGGCGCCGCAAGGCGACCTCCCGGACTCCGGGCGCAAAGGGGGCAAAACCCCAGAGCGATCTAAGTCCGGCCCTGTGCCGGACTCCATACCAGAACCTACAATGGTTCCGAAGTCCGGCAGGCGGACCCTTCATAAGAAGGGCAAGACTGCGACACCGGTGGCCTCCGTCCAACCGGAGGCACCAGATAGCTTGCTGGAGGCGCTTAACGGCGCCTCCATCGACGAGGAGCACCGCACTATCATGAGGTCGGTGATCCAGAAAGTTCAGTCCACCAAGAGCGGGCTGACTGAAGCCTATACCAGCCTTCTAACAGGCTTTGAGGTAAGTTTCTAAGATATGTAAGGATATTACCGCATTGACAGTAGCCCCTGATGCTTAGTTCGGCGTTCGGAAAGAAAAGCCGAGTTGAGGATCTAAAAATATATATGCAGGAGTCTAACATAAATATGTCAATATGGGAATGCAGGCTGCGCTGCTAACCTCTGCCGCACTGACCGCGGAGGTCAATGCATTGAAGGAGAGCCTCGAGCGGTCCGAGAATGAGCTCGGCCTTGCCAAGAAGCAGCTCGAGGACAAGGAAGGTAAGTAATACCTTATTAAAGTAATACCTTATAGAAAGGATTTGGTTGCAAAAAATGATAGCAATAACGTGAGTATTGCAGGGGCCATGAACAAGGTGGCGACCCTGAAGGAAGCGGTGTCCAAGGCCGAAAACAATGCGGCCACAGAGCGCACCGAGCGAGAGAAGAAGGAGGCACGGGTGGCGGAGGCGCGGCAAGAGCTCCAGGCTCTCGTGGAAAAACATGAGAGTTTGGAGCGTGACTCGAAGACTCGAGAGTCCGAGCTCGCCTTGGCTCTTGAGAGTGCCAAAGCCGCTAAGGCCGAAGCCCAGAAGGCCCTCCAGGAGATTGAGGCGATAAAAAAGATAGCGGCGGGTAAGGCATTCTATATGCAAAGCAAGCATGTAAAAGTGAATTATCTGTTACTTACCCGAATCCGGAGCTCTCCAGGAGCGTTCGCAGATCTGCCCCGTAGTGTGTCCGATGCTGCCGCGTTCTACCGAGCCGAGGAGGGGAGCTCGATGGAAAAGGTGTTTTGGTCTCAATATGCTGAGGCCGGACATCCGGTGCCCCTGAGCGACCAGCTGAAGCAGCTGGTCGAGCTCCACAAGGTGGCCGAACAGGCCATGAAGGGCCTCATAGTTCGGCTGTGGCCTAAAGAAGCCATGCCTGGGAGCTACTTCGGTCTGGTGCGGCGGCTGGTGGATGCATGTCCATGGATTGAAGTCATCAAGCGTTCCGTCTGTATTGAAGGTGCCCATTGGGCCCTTTCCCGTGCTAAAGTGCACTGGGGCAAGATGGATGCCGAGAAGCTTGTGACGAACGCGCCACCGCCGGGCAAGGAGTATCGCAAGCCCGAGATGTACTAGGAGGGCGTCCTGAAGGGTGCCCGCCTTATAGCGGGTGAATGCTCTAAAGATGTAATTTTTGAGTACGCATTTGTTATCCTGTACGCTGAAAACTTTGTTCATATGCGCTAAGCAACGCTTGTTTAATTTAAAATATTACCTTCTGTGCGGCCATTTATCAAATTTGAGAGATGGCGAGTCGTTGGCTTCAGCCCCCATGCCACGAGTGTTGGGGTGTTCGGGATAAACTTGAGCGCTCTTGTTCCCATTCTTGGGTCCTTCGAGGGAGGCGTTCAACACGATGAATGAGGCAACCGGACTATAATGCTTGAACACTCTCACTTAGCCATAGAATTCTATAATTTTAAATTTCGGCGAAGCCCCTGGTATTCGGAAGACCGAGTTAGGGCACTATCCACGCCTTGGCCGGACAATGCCGACTCCTCGCTCTAAGCGGCATGAGTCTTTAGGGACCCGAAAAACCTCTCGAACAGCGACCGGCTCTCGCCCTATCATGACGGTCAGTTTTAGCTTTCTCCACTGAGGTGCTCAACCCAGCTCAACCGGGGCACAATCGCAGTGGTTCTCCCAGCGCTACCTTAGCCGATATAATGGAACGTAAGGTACCAAAACATGGGAGCCGGGCAAACCCAACAATTGACCCAAGACATGATTCGGAGCCGATGCATATAATGCTATAAGTTCGGGGTGCCGCACTTGTGAAAGTGTTCGGACTTATCACACCATGTTTTGGGGTACTCAAGCCCCTGGTGTATTGACCGTACCAAGTTGTACGGGTGCAACATGTCATAGATGAACATTTATGGAAAAAAAGGAATGCAATAATAAGCAGAAGCTATGTATTGTTTATTCAAAAGATACTGCAATGAAAGCAGAACAATACAAATAGTGCGATAAGCAAGGGATGGGACTATTTAACATGTCCCCCTCCAGGGGTAGGCTGCGGGATGGTATGTAAAACAGGTATACTGCTCATAATAGAGACCACCTGGACACTCGACGTAGCTTTTCTGCTTCCCTGGCTGTTGCATCATGAGTTCGGCGATTCTACTGCCGGACAGGGCTTCTGGAAAACGGAGTCCTGAGAATAAGAAAAAAAAGAATGACACAATTGGGAGCCCCTGGTGCGGTTGAGCCCCACTCTGGGCATGTCGTGGTCGTGCCCCTCCCCCTATGCCCATGGTATCTCCAGAGCGTAGTTATGTACGCGTGGTACTGGTTTCGCGATTTCGCGAGGGCTGGGGTTGGGGCCGCATTGCTACGTGTGCTCGGAACGTGTCAGGCGGTCTTGTTGTAGGTTACTCCAGGTGCGCTTGACGGTGTCCGGACGTTTAGTAGTCAGACTCGAGAATTGCCTTAAGAGGCTACTTTGTACTTCCGCCGCGAGGGCCGCCGTATGCTCCTCCGTTCGGAGAGAGCGTTCGGTGTTTCCATTGACCGTGATTACTCCTCGAGGGCCTGGCATCTTGAGCTTGAGGTATGCGTAGTGCGGCACCGCATTGAACTTTGCAAATACGGTTCGTCCGAGCAGTGCGTGATAGCCGCTGCGGAACGGGACTATGTCGAAGATTAATTCCTCGCTTCAGAAGTTATCCGGGGATCCAAAGACCACTTCGAGTGTAACTGAGCCTGTACAGTTGGCCTATCACATCCCTAGTTCTGGCCTGACCTATGCTTGCTTCCATCTGTGCATCATGTTTAAATTTTTGAAACTTGAACTGAGGAATTTGGAAGCCTCAAAAACTTAAATAAAAGAAGGGCAAAAACCCTAAAATCTCATTCATTGCTCCAAAATGCTCTTCTTAGATGTTTAATATTTTTGGCAAGGGTTTTGATCCAAACCAAAAATAATGAACATTTTAAAAGGATTTATTTTTGGGACTTTGAATTTAAATCATTAGCTATTTGAATTTGAATTATATTCATATAATTAGAATATAATTTCAAATACCCCTGAAATATTTTACGAGCTTTTGGAAAAGTCCATCTAGCATAATAAAAATATTCAGAGGAGTTTTTGGCATTGTTTGAATTATTTTTAAATTCAAAATAGTGGCAAAACAAATTTAAAAAATAGAAAACATAACAGAAATATAAAAAAAGAGCAGAAACTACTTGGCGCTTACCTGACCAGCCTGGCGGCCCAGCACTGTAGTTGGCTGGCCCAGCCCACTTACCTCCTCGCTCGTCGTCTTCCTCCTGCCAGTAGGCAGGAGCGAACACACGCGCGCACCGCGGAGCCATCCACCTCCTGCTTCGCGCTGGAGGCCGCCCTTCGTCCTAATCCGCGCCACGGAGACGCCCAGCACCTTCCCCCTCACTCCCCCAAACCCTCTGGTGCCTCTCCCCTCTCCCACCGAGCTCATTCCCCTCCTCTGCTCTTCCTCCCTCTCGTCACCGAACGCGCCTGCTGCCGCTGACTTGCACCACCGCGGCCATGGCCTCTCCCTTGTCCCCTTGAGCAGCCCAGAGGCTCCGCCTCGACGCCCTCGCCCTCTCCACCGAGTCACGCCACGCCAGGTACCCGGGAACACCGCCACCACCGTCGTCTTCAAGCTCGGCGGGGTGAGATCGCCGCCGCCGTTCCGTCGTCACCAAGCCATCCCTGAGCCCACTAGCCTGCTCTGCGAGTTTACCGTGAGCACCGGAATTTTTTCCCCCTCTTGCCTGCCTCGTTTGCACCGCGTAGCTATCAAATCCGCCGGAGCCGCGAGCTTACCACCGCCGGCGATGTCGCCGCCGCCGCGCTAGTCACGGGAGCTCGTGTCCGAGCACTCCATCGTGCTCAGCACGCTTCCAGTAGCACATATCACCCCACCACCGTCCTCCCCGTGCACCCCAACGCAATCCCGTGCACAACCGAACTCCGGCGGCCGCAAAAGAGCACGCCGCCGTCGATCTAAGTCGTCTCCGGCGACCCCACTTGCACCAGACGACGCGGACGAGGCTCGGGGTTCCAACGGTGCTATCCGCGCCTCGAACCGTGGCCTGTGCTGCGATTCCGCGCATCGCCGCCGTCTCGGACCTCGCCGGCGGTTAGTCGCCGGCAGGTTTGACCGAGTTGACCAGGGTTTGACCCCCCTGGGTCATTAACATGTGGGCCCAAGGCCCTGCTAATTTAGTTTAGATGCTAATTAAATTTTAGCTTACCCACTGGCTCGCTGACTGTGGGCCCCAGCCCTTCTAATTACTTTAGTTAAGGGTTAACTAAACCCTGGTTAGTGCTGAGTCAATGACAGGTGGACCCCACTAGTCAGTTTGACCCGGACCAGCCCCTATTGACTCTGCTGAGGTTAGCATGACGCCATGCTGACGCAATATTCCTTTTCTGGAATTTAGTTTATTTTATAAATAATCAGGAAAATTCCAGAAATAGCTAAAACTTCAAAAATTCATAGAAATTCAACCGTAGCTCAGAATGAAATAATTTATATATGAAAAATTATCAAAAAAATCCAATCTATCCATCTGTACAATTTTCATGCATGTTAGAACAACTTATAGCTGCTGTTTAGGACAATTCAATTAAATGGCATTTAAATAATCACATGTGGAGTTTGAAATTGAACCTAGGGTTCAAACCAACTCCATTTAACTTGTTGCTAGTTGCATTAGCTCAAATCACATCATATTGCCATGTCATAGCATGCATCATATTGTGCATTGCATTGATCGTGTTTCTTCTGTGTTTGCCGGTGTTGTTCCCCCTCGATAGACGTTGTACCGATGATGTGATCGTTGACACTGATGAAGACTCAATGTTATCTTCAGAAGTGCCAGGCAAGCAAAACCCCCTTGTTCATTCCGATAAAATCCCACTCTCTCGCCCCTGCTCTCTTTTACTGCATTAGGACAACAACGATTCATCTGTTACTTGCTGCGGTAGTTGAACCCCTTTATCCTCTGCATGACCTGTCATTGCCACAGTAAATAGATGAAACCCACTAGCATGAGTAGGAGTTGTTTGAGCCCTGTTGTGCCTACTCATTCTTGCTTGTTTGTCATGCCAGCTACTGCTTAGAGTTGAGTCAGGTCTGATTCATCGGGGATGAACCAGAGGTGTGTGAACATGTCCTACCGTTGAGAGCTAAGTGTGTGAACACGATTTGGTAAAGGTAGCGGTGAGAGGCCATGTAGGAGTACATGGTGGGTTGTCTCGTTGCAGCCGTCCTCAGGAACTGAGTTCTGTGTTTGTGATCCATGACCAGCTACTACCACACATTGGAATCTTAAGTGCCCCTCTCGACTTATTAATCAACTTGATCTCTGTCCAGGAGTTGCAACTAGTTTCTGGTGTTTGTAGGTAGTGTTAGTAGTCTACCAAGTGGCACCCGGTACAAGTGGGCTTGGGACAAACTAGGCACAGTGGCACGGTGTACCAAGTGGCACCCGGATGGTGGGCTTGGGAACCCTGCTCACATCGTTTGGGGCCGTAAGAGACACCCCGGCCGGATCTCCTTGCGGATGGAACCCGAATAGGCGATAAACCTGGACTAGAGACTTGTTCGGTTAGTCAGGTCGTGGACGACTCCCTCGCCCGGCTTCCGCTTGAAGGTTGCCGAGGTACATGACGTGTACAGGGCGATAAGTGGCGAAAGCGTGTGTGAAGAAGTACACCCCTGCAGGGTTATCATTATCTATTCGAATAGCCGATTCCTCGGATATGGAAACATAGTGGACCCCTTGTACAGTTCATAGACAAGTGAAAGTGGATACTCTAAAATACGCAAGATAAGCATGAGTGCTTTGGATGGCGTTCTCGTAGGGAGACGGGAGCGGATCCATAGTGGTGTATTGATATGGTGAATATGTGGACTCGTGTGCGCCACCTCAAAAGAGTTACTTGCAGTCGTAGTTCAGGATAGCCACCGAGTCAAAGCTGGCTTGCTGCAGTTAAACTCCACCATCCCCTTTGTTGATAATGATGCATATGTAGTTAGTTTTTATGTAAGTCTTGCTGGGTACATTTGTACTCACGTTGCTTAATTTATGTTTTTGCAGAGAGACTTCAGTCTCGCTAGTAGTTCCACATGGACTTCGCCGTTTAGCTTGTTACCTCAGCTACGATCTTGTGCCCTCAGCAGGATCTGGTAGATAGTCAGGCTTTTCAGCCTTTTTCATTTATAGTTGTCTGTACTAAGACATGTTAAGCTTCTGCTTGTGCTTTGACTTGTATGCTCTGATTGTTGGGTCATGAGACCCATGTTTGTAATATCTCGCTCCTCGGAGCCTATTGAATAAATACTTGAGTCGTAGAGTCATGTTGTGATGCCATGTTGTATTTGCACATATCGAGCATATTGTGTGTATGTTATTGAAATGCTTGGTATGTGTGGGATCTGGCTATCTAGTTGTTTATCCTTACTAGCCTCTCTTACCGGGAAATGTCTCCTAGTGCTTCCACTGAGCCATGGTAGCTTGCTACTGCTCCGGAACACTTAGGCTGGCCGGCATGTGTCCTTCTTCGTTCCTGTGTCTGTCCCTTCGGGGAAATGTCACGTGATGAATACTGGAGTCCTGTTAGCCCGCTACAGCCCGATTCACCGGAGTCCTGCTAGCCCAGTGCTACAGCCTGGATTCACTCGCTGATGACCGACACGTTCGATGCTGGGTCATGGATGCCTGTCCCTGTAAGTTAGTGCCACTTTGGGTTCACGACTAGCCATGTTAGCCCGGGTTCTTGGTCATATGGATGCTAGCGACACTATCATATACGTGAGCCAAAAGGCGCAAACGGTCCCGGACCAGGTAAGGTGGCACCCGTGGGAATACCGTGCGTGAGGCCGCGAAGTGATATGATGTGTTACATGCTAGATCGGTGTGACTTAGGATTGGGGTCCTGACAGCGTTGGTATCAGAGCTTGACTGCCTGTAGGATTACCAAGCCAAACTGGTCGAAGTTGAGTCTAGAAATTCTATAGTTATATAAGGGAATTGATTGTGGGATGGAACGTAAGGCTCTTTTTACTCCTTATACCTCATGGCCTTCTGATCTGAGTCATCATCTTCTCTTCTACGGGGATTAAGAACTAGGCTATCTCTTCTTTCTATCAGGATCACGTGTTACTAATCCATAGACTTACAAGATTGTTGGATTTAAGCTTGAGTTCAGTTCCTACGACTTCTGTATGTTAACTGTTGATCTCGAAACCTTGATATTGTGATTCTGAGTGGCTATGCCACCATTTTTGTGAATGTCTCAAATCTTTTCTGAGCATTTACAGCCGTTATGCTGTCCGAGTCATCCCAGGTTTCTAAATAGTCTGAAGCAATTTGCAAATTCCTTCCTCCCGTTTCGATGTTCCTTTGGGCCAGATTAACCACACTAATTGTTGAGTTGAGGTACTCTACTGCCTCGACCTTTATGTTGGAGTTATTATTATGACCCTAGGTGTCTCAGGGGATCATCTAGTAGTCTAGCCATGTTTTGTGTCCCAGTGTGATGGTTCTGGCCATCATTCTCGAAAGCATTCCGTGATGCTACTTAGGAGTAGGTATTCTATTCCTGGGTTCTTGAACCCGAGATTCACCCTACTTACCTCATGTTGATAGTGTTTGCTCGTTCCTTTAGGTTATTAGTAACCTTTGCATTAGTCCTCGAGGTCCGTGGTATTTCCTTCTTCCAAATACTATGAACCACTTATGGTAGTAGTTTGTTGGATCAAAAGATCATAACAGGAGTGCTCTCGATGGGTTCTCCATTCATAATTGTGACTCTGCCAGTTCTACCTTTCCGCATGGATTGACCGGAAGAAATATGTCGAACTCGTTCGACATGCTAATCCATACATCCACAACTCAGAAAATCTTATGTTCTTTTGAGTTGTCCCTCTTTAGCTGTATTCCAACCCCCGTCTATCAATTGGTAGTCAAGAGTATGCGTGCGTTCGTTTATCAATGCCTATTACTCTTGTGGTCCGTCAAGCCATTCTATTTTGGAATGACTAGGAGAAACAAACTCCAGTACCTCTTCCATATCCAGGATTGGGTCAAAGAAGTTGTGCTCCGCAGATCAAATTGCTAATCCAGCTTTTGTTCTGCTCTACCTTGGAGTATTACCATCTTTTATATCAGGATTTTCATGAGAATTGCACCGGCTCTTGTGAATTCTTGGTGCAGTGATACTTCTCGCCATCATTATTCATTTCTCGGTCCCCGTGTTGTTGAACCGGAATGCCGACAAGTGAATCGTGATGTGTGAAATCTATACACCTAGCAACTCTGTTGCTGGGTAGTTAAATGGACAATAACCTCATTCTTAGCATGTTGATTTTTTAATCATCGCCCTAAGGTTGGTCGTGCTACCTAGTCCTTATTTCCCGTGCACCTTTCGATCAATGAGTTGGGATTGAGTCAGTCCCTCGCTATTGTGATCATATCATCTTGCCCTGAAAAGCAAGGTTGTTCTCGAGCTTAGTAACATATCGGTGGTTCGTGATTCTCTGAATATCTTCTCAGAAGTATTACCAGGTTGTCACCTGACCGCTATGTTGAGTTCGTGATCAAGTTGGTTTATTCCTGTAAACCACCCCTTCTCCAAGAATCCGTGTTGGATACCCTGAGCTAGTTGGATAAGCTAAACAACAACTTGGAGAGTTGGAAGATAAAAGCTTGTCCGACTTAGTTCATGTTAAGGGATATCTTTGTGTGTGTGTGTGTGTTAGTTGAAGAAAGATGATATCTTCATCGATTGGTTCCTGTGATCAGTTGTTGGACCTATTATCTTATAAAAACTTTGATTTGAGTATGGGCTCTTGTCAAATCAAATCAGAACCAACGATGTTCGTAATGTTGTCTTAATCACGGTTATCCCTCGAGCATACACCATTACATCTTTTGGGTCTGACCAGTGCTATCACTTGTTCACATAATTGTGGAATTCCTTCTTCATGGAAACCTGGATGAGTTGTTGTTGAGCCCATCGACAACATCCTTATCTCCTCCATGATTTGTGTTGAACATCAACCTAGTGTTGGAAACTTTGTAAGCAATGCCTTCGTGTTCCGTTCATGAAGCCTATGCTTGGATGGAAGAAGTGACTTCCTCTAATTCATGTGCATTTGGTGCAAGTTGCCGCCATGGGTTTGAGAAAGGTTTGTTTTGTTTCCTCTGGAATCGTCCCAAGTCAGTCATGCATGTGCAAGTATACTATAGTCTGGTAGATTAATTACCTCCACTCCATATGTATTCCGTAGCACCCCAAGCCACTGACTGATTTGTTCAGGAAAAGGAGTTAAGTGTTAATCCATGGTAACGCACAAGACTCTGATATCCCCGATGATGGTTCCCTACCAGAACTCGGTAGTGTTTTATTGTAAGACTACCATGTGATCATGTCTGTCTGGGACAGCGTGCTCACATGTGTGTAGCAGAACCAGCTCATGTTTTGGAGCTTGCTATCGTAGTTCATTTTCCGAGAATCTCGCAACGTCATCTTATCGATTTGTGTTGCAAACTTTCATTTTTCTTCCTAGCCTCGATGAGTCTGGAATATCCTGACACCAACCAGATCTGAATCTCAGGCAGATATGATGGTTGGAACATTTCCCAAGAACTATAATACTGGTCCCTTGATAACCGGTAAAGTGGATGTCATGGCCAACGCACCCAGCCGGAAGACCTATTATTGTAGTATCTTGATTGAAGAAGTTGGCCACCTTCCCATAAGGACTTCGTAGGATTTACTCCCTAGTTGTGCCTTATGATTTTTGTGTTCCCGAAGTCCGACCTTTACTTGATGTTCCAGATATTAAACCATAATTATCTATGGATTACGCTAGCACATCAAGGAGAACATTAGAGGCGGAGTGCTAAATGTCTCTCGGTCGATCATCCAGATTTTGTTTCCTTGGCCTCGCTAAGGTGAAATCTGAGAAGGTGTCATCTTCCTTTGCATCTGCATCTTCCACCGGTATTCATCATGGTAGTAATTGTGTTGCCAGGATCCTTGACACGGATGTTGGTAAAACCTTGATGATTGTGGAAATGCTCAAGTTTTTGAGAGCACGCACAAGCGCTACGTGTTATCATCGGCACTAACTGGGATTCCTCTCAGTTTCCTCGGCAATGCTATGACCTTTTCAAACAGTGAATTCACTCTCTATTGTTGGGTTCTTCCCCAGTTACCAGAATCATTCCCAGCATTTGCATTTTGTTCCCAGCTTGCACCGCCAATGTGCCATTCTACCACGGGTCCCATCCATTTCCGGTGGTAAGCAAATTCATCCATTACGTTGTCTTCAACAAGGGAATCCACATCATCCAAGTCCGAGTATGCCATTCTACTGACCCCCCTCCAAACGATCGCTCGAGAATTGCCTTAGGCTGGTATAAAGAGTTTCAATGATCTTTGAATCAAAGGTAATTCTTTTGCCACTTAAGGTAATAATCACCGAATCACCCTCCTCCAAGATGTCTCGTTATGGTATCATGGCAATTCAACTCCTCGCTATGTTGACAACCGCTCACCACCTTCTCAAGCGTGAAATTGTTGTCCACCTAGTGAACCTTCGTCATCCGTTTCTTTACACCCCTCTTGATGTGTATCTCGTGTCTCAACCCGAGAGATGGTTCTATGTCTCATTCTGTGAGTTGTTCGACCTTCGAGAAAATCGATCCTTCTAGAGTTTTCCTTTCCGCTTCTTGTCATGATTAGCTAGAGTTCTCAGAGCAAGACATCAAGACAATGATGGTGATCGAATCAATGTTCTTATGATGGGCAACCTGGATCATGAAGATTGTGTTAGGTCGCGCTCCCCATCGTCTTACCCTACACTTGAATCTCGGGTCGAGATTCTTGTTTAGTGGGGGTGAGTTGTCACATCCCTAGTTCTGGCCTGACCTATGCTTGCTTCCATCTGTGCATCATGTTTAAATTTTTGAAACTTGAACTGAGGAATTTGGAAGCCTCAAAAACTTAAATAAAAGAAGGGCAAAAACCCTAAAATCTCATTCATTGCTCCAAAATGCTCTTCTTAGATGTTTAATATTTTTGGCAAGGGTTTTGATCCAAACCAAAAATAATGAACATTTTAAAAGGATTTATTTTTGGGACTTTGAATTTAAATCATTAGCTATTTGAATTTGAATTATATTCATATAATTAGAATATAATTTCAAATACCCCTGAAATATTTTATGAGCTTTTTGAAAAGTCCATCTAGCATAATAAAAATATTCAGAGGAGTTTTTGGCATTGTTTGAATTATTTTTAAATTCAAAACAGTGGCAAAACAAATTTAAAAAATAGAAAACAGAACAGAAATATAAAAAAAGAGCAGAAACTACTTGGCGCTTACCTGACCAGCCTGGCGG
The DNA here is from genome assembly GCF_002162155.2 of Triticum dicoccoides. Taxonomy (NCBI): domain Eukaryota; kingdom Viridiplantae; phylum Streptophyta; class Magnoliopsida; order Poales; family Poaceae; genus Triticum; species Triticum dicoccoides. Next base: position 307,187,035 of record NC_041383.1, on the reverse strand, counting down.
CCCAGCACTGTAGCTGGCTGGCCCAGCCCACTTACCTCCTCGCTCGTCGTCTTCCTCCTACCAGTAGGCAGGAGCGAACACACGCGCGCACCGCAGAGCTGTCCACCTCCTGCTTCGCGCTGGAGGCCGCCCTTCGTCCTAATCCGCGCCACGGAGACGCCCAGCACCTTCCCCCTCACTCCCCCAAACCCTCTGGTGCCTCTCCCCTCTCCCACCGAGCTCATTCCCCTCCTCTGCTCTTCCTCCCTCTCGTCACCGAACACGCCTGCCGCCGCTGACTTGCACCACCGCGGCCATGGCCTCTCCCTCGTCCCCTTGAGCAGCCCAGAGGCTCCGCCTCGACGACCTCGCCCTCTCCATCGAGTCACGCCACGCCAGGTACCCGGGAACACCGCCACCACCGTCGTCTTCAAGCTCGGCGGGGTGAGATCGCCGCTGCCGTTCTGTCGTCACCAAGCAGTCCCTGAGCCCACTAGCCTGCTCTACGAGTTTACCATGAGCACCGGAATTTTCCCCCCTCTTCCCTGCCTCGTTTGCACCGCGTAGCTATCAAATCCGCCGGAGCCGCGAGCATACCACCGCCGGCGATGTCGCCGCCGCCGCGCTAGTCACTGGAGCTCGTGTCCGAGCACTCCATCGTGCTCACCACGCTTCCAGTAGCACATATCACCCCACCACCGTCCTCCCCGTGCACCCCAACGCAATCCTGTGCACAACCGAACTCCAGCGGCCGCAAAAGAGCTCGCCGCCGTCGATCTAAGTCGTCTCCGGCGACCCCACTAGCACCAGACGACGCGGACGAGGCTCGGGGTTCCAACGGTGCCATCCGCGCCTCGAACCGTGGCCTGTGCTACGATTCCGCGCATCGCCGCCGTCTCGGACCTCGCCGGCGGTTAGTCGCCGGCAGGTTTGACCGAGTTGACCAGGGTTTGACCCCCCCTGGGTCATTAACGTGTGGGCCCGAGGCCCTGCTAATTTAGTTTAGATGATAATTAAATTATAGCTTACCCACTGGCTCGCTGACTGTGGGCCCCAGCCCTTCTAATTACTTTAGTTAAGGGTTAACTAAACCCTAGTTAGTGCTGAGTCAATGACAGGTGGACCCCACTGGTCAGTTTGACCCGGACCAGCCCCTGTTGACTCTGCTGAGGTCAGCATGACGCCATGCTGACGCAATATTCCTTTTCTGGAATTTAGTTTATTTTATAAATAATCAGGAAAATTCCATAAATAGCTAAAACTTCAAAAATTCATAGAAATTCAACCGTAGCTCAGAATGAAATAATTTATATATGAAAAATTATCAGAAAAATCCAATCTATCCATCTGTACCATTTTCGTGCATGTTAGAACAACTTATAGCTGATGTTTAGGACAATTCAATTAAATGGCATTTAAATAATCACATGTGGAGTTTGAAATTGAACCTAGGGTTCAAACCAACTCCATTTAACTTGCTGCTAGTTGCATTAGCTCAAATCACATCATATTGCCATGTCATAGCATGCATCATATTGTGCATTGCATTGATTGTGTTTCTTCTGTGTTTGCCGGTGTTGTTCCCCCTCGATAGACGTTGTACCGATGAGGTGATCGTTGACACTGATGAAGACTCAATGTTATCTTCAGAAGTGCCAGGCAAGCAAAACCCCCTTGTTCATTCCGATAAAATCCCACTCTCTCGCCCCTGCTCTCTTTTACTGCATTAGGACAACAACGATTCATCTGTTACTTGCTGCGGTAGTTGAACCCCTTTATCCTCTGCATGACCTGTCATTGCCACAGTAAATAGATGAAACCCACTAGCATGAGTAGGAGTTGTTTGAGCCCTGTTGTGCCTACTCATTCTTGCTTGTTTATCATGCCAGCTACTGCTTAGAGTTGAGTCAGGTCTGATTCATCGAGGATGAACCAGAGGTGTGTGAACATGTCCTACCGTTGAGAGCTAAGTGTGTGAACACGATTTGGTAAAGGTAGCGGTGAGAGGCCATGTAGGAGTACATGGTGGGTTGTCTCATTGCAGCCGTCCTCAGGAAGTGAGTTCTGTGTTTCTGATCCATGACCAGCTACTACCACACATTGGAATGCTTAAGTGCCCCTCTCGACTTATTAATCAACTTGATCTTTGTCCAGGAGTTGCAACTAGTTTCTGGTGTTTGTAGGTAGTGTTAGTAGTCTACCAAGTGGCACCCGGTACAAGTGGGCTTGGGACAGACTACGCACAGTGGCACGGTGTACCAAGTGGCACCCGGATGGTGGGCTTGGGAACCCTGCTCACATCGTTTGGGGCCGTAAGCGACACCCCGGCCGGATCTCCTTGCGGATGGAACCCGAATTGGCGATAAACCTGGACTAGAGACTTGTTCGGTTAGTCAGGTCGTGGCCGACTCCCTCGCCCGGCTTCCGCTTGAAGGTTGCCGAGGTACATGACGTGTACAGGGCGATAAGTGGCGAAAGCGTGTGTGAAGAAGTACACCCCTGCAGGGTTATCATTATCTATTCGAATAGCCGGATTCCTCGGATATGGAAACTTGGACCCCTTGTACAGTTCATAGACAAGTGAAAGTGGATACTCTAAAATACGCAAGATAAGCGTGAGTGCTTTGGATGGCGTTCTCGTAGGGAGACGGGAGCGGATCCATAGTGGTGTATTGATATGGTGAATATGTGGACTCGTGTGCGCCACCTCAAAAGAGTTATTTGCAGTCGTAGTTCAGGATAGCCACCGAGTCAAAGCTTGCTTGCTGCAGTTAAACTCCACCATCCCCTTTGTTGATAATGATGCATATGTAGTTAGTTCTAATGTAAGTCTTGCTGGGTACATTTGTACTCACGTTGCTTAATTTATGTTTTTGCAGAGAGACTTCAGTCTCGCTAGTAGTTCCACATGGACTTCGCCGTTTAGCTTGTTACCTCAGCTACGATCTTGTGCCCTCAGCAGGATCTGGTAGATAGTCAGGCTTTTCAGCCTTTTTCATTTATAGTTGTCTGTACTCAGACATGTTAAGCTTCCGCTTGTGCTTTGACTTGTATGCTCTGATTGTTGGGTCATGAGACCCATGTTTGTAATATCTCGCTCCTCGGAGCCTATTGAATAAATACTTGAGTCGTAGAGTCATGTTGTGATGCCATGTTGTATTTGCACATATCGAGCATATTGTGTGTATGTTATTGAAATGCTTGGTATGTGTGGGATCTGGCTATCTAGTTGTTTATCCTTAGTAGCCTCTCTTACCGGGAAATGTCTCCTAGTGCTTCCACTGAGCCATGGTAGTTTGCTACTGCTCCGGAACACTTAGGCTGGCCGGCATGTGTCCTTCTTCGTTCCTGTGTCTGTCCCTTCAGGGAAATGTCACGCGATGAATACCGGAGTCTTGTTAGCCTGCTACAGCCCGATTCACCGGAGTCCTGCTAGCCCAGTGCTACAGCCTGGATTCACTCGCTGATGACCGACATGTTCGATGCTGGGTCATGGATGCCTGTCCCTGTAAGTTAGTGCCACTTTGGGTTCACGACTAGCCATGTCAGCCCGGGTTCTTGGTCATATGGATGCTAGCGACACTATCATATACGTGAGCCAAAAGGCGCAAACGGTCCCGGACCAGGTAAGGTGGCACCCGTGGGAATACCGTGCGTGAGGCCGCAAAGTGATATGATGTGTTACATGCTAGATCGGTGTGACTTAGGATCGGGGTCCTGACATGGCCTCTACACTTGGTATGACGCCTTTAAAGGTCGTTTTTGTGGGTTTAATCCTTGAGGGGTCTATGCCCATTTTGCGCATTGTATCCTGGTAAAGCAGGTTCAGGCTGCTGCCGCCGTCCATCAGGACTCTAGTGAGGTGAAATCCGTCAATGATTGGGTCAAGAACCAATGCGGCGAATCTGCCGTGGCGGGTGCTAGTGGGGTGGTCCCTTCGATCAAAAGTGATCGGGCAGGAGGACCACGGGTTGAACTTTTGGGCGACTGGCTCCATCACGTATACGTCCCTTAGTGCACGCTTCTGCTCCCTTTTGGGTATGTGGGTTGCGTATATCATGTTCACCGTCCGCACTTGTGGGGGAAAGCCCTTCTGTCCTCTATTGTTCGGCGGCCGGGGCTCCTCCTCATCATTGCTACGCAGCCCCTTGTCATTGTTTTCGGCATTTAACTTGACTGCCTGCTTGAACACCCAACAATCCCTGTAGGTGTGGTTGGCTGGTTTTTTGGGGGTGCCATGTATCTGGCACGAGCGATCGAGTATTCGGTCCAAATTGGATGGGCCCTGAGTATTTCTTTTGAATGGCTTTTTCCGCTGACCGGGTTTAGAGCCTCTGAATCCGGCATTGACTACCGTATTGTCAGCATTATCGCCGTTAATGTGGCGCTTGTGCTTGTTGCGATGCGACCTGCCATTGCTGTCCTTGGTATCTGAACTGGTCCTTTAAGCTTGAGTGGGAGGTATTTGATGGCGTGTAGATCATCACTGCGGGCCATGTGGATGTGAAGGAGATAGTCCTCGATCCAAACCGCAGGATCTGTTGTGCTGTCGTATGATTCAATGTTTATAGGTTTGAAACCCTCGGGGATTTGATGATCCATTACTTCGTCTGTGAAGCATAGTGGGTGTGCGGCGCCTCTATATTGGGCTATATCACGATACAGCTCAAATGAGCTTTATCTACTGTGTTCGGCCCGGCCGTTATTGTTGTATCCAGCGTAACGGTTGTCATCACGTGTCATGGGGCACCCACGCGATCCGTAGATCGATCTTATTTGCCTTGCCTTGTCATCCAATATGTCTCGCAAGTCTGGCGCATTTCCCCGTGGCTTTGTACTTTTCAAGCGACGCTGGGGTGCAGCTTTGGTGGAGGGCCTACAGGACTCTCTGTCGCGGCCACGAGGTGGCCGGTCGGCCGCGTCATGCGCTGGTGATGTAGGATTGGGTGCTTCCTCCTCTAATTGGGGTAGCAGCCTGCGTTTTGGGTAGCTCTTGGAGGGGCGATCGAGTTTGTACTCTTCAGCTGCAAGGACTTCGGTCCATCTGTCAGCTAGCAAGCCTTGGTCAGCTCTAAGCTGTTGCTGCTTTTTCTTGAGGCTGCTTGCCGTGGCCATAAGCCTATGCTTGAAACGCTCTTGTTCGACGGGATCCTCGGGCACGACAAATTCGTCGTCGTCGAGGCTTGCTTCATCTTTGGAGGGAGGCATATAATTATCGTCCTCTACCTCTCTGTCTGCCGCTCTATCATGAGGGATGGCTTCTCCCTCCTCCTGTGCTGAATCCTGCTGGAGAGGGTTTTCTTCGGCACTGTCCGGGTGTTATTCTCTCCCGTGCCGGAATCACCGTTTTTGCTGTGGCGGGATTTAGAGCGGCGCTGCTGACGCCGGCGCTTGGGCTGTTTCTTGGAGAGGTCATCCTCCGCTGTTCCATTGCCATTATCATCTTTTGGGATGTCCACCATGTATATGTCGTATGACGAGGTGGCCTTCCAGTGCCCTGTAGGCGCTGGTTCTTGGTTGTCTCCTGCATCATCGTCCATACCGTCGATGTCTTCGGAGTTGAAGTCAAGCATGTCGGTTAAATCATCGACAGTGGCTACAAAGTGGGTGGTGGGTGGGTGTTGAATTTCTTCATCGTCCGCATCCCAACCTTCCTGACTATAGTCCAGACAGGGATCTCCTGATAAAGAGAGAGACTTTAGTGAATTCAGGATGTCGCCAATAGGCGAGTGCTGAAAGATGTCCGCGGCAGTGAACTCCATAACCGGCGCCCAATCCGATTTGATTGGCAGGGGCGCGGGAGGTTCGGAGTCCGGAGAGGAGTCTGGCACCTCGGAGTCACGGGCTTTGCAAAGGACAGGGATGGTGTTCGGCTCAATTTCCGTAGAGATCGTAGCCCCCGAGGCGGTGTCCAGCCACTCGTCCTCGATCGGCGAAGTCGGGCTCCGAGCTAAGGGTCGGAGCGGACGCTGATGCGGCCTCCAAAGAACTGTTCGGCGGCAGAGCTAGATCATACCCATCGAGACAGTGTGCGTGCTTGGCTGTGGCTCGAATCCGTTGAAGATCAAGTCTCCGCTGATGTCAGTCGTGTAGTTCAAACTCCCAAATCTGACCTGATGGCCAGGGGCGTAGCTTTCGATCTGCTCCAGATGGCCAAGTGAATTGGCCCGCAGTGCAAAGCCGCCGAATACGAAGATCTGTCCGGGGAGAAAAGTCTCACCCTGGACCGCGTCGTTGTTGATGATCGAAGGAGCCATCAGGCCTAAAGGTGATGACACAGAGGAACTCTCAATGAAAGCACCAATGTCAGTGTCAAAACCGACGGATCTCGGGTAGGGGGTCCCGAACTGTGCGTCTAGGCGGATGGTAACAGGAGACAAGGGACACGATGTTTTTACCCAGGTTCGGGCCCTCTCGATGGAGGTAAAACCCTACTCCTGCTTGATTAATATTGATGATATGGGTAGTACAAGAGTAGATCTACCACGAGATCAAAGAGGCTAAACCCTAGAAGCTAGCCTATGGTATGATTGTTGTTCGTCCTACGGACTAAAACCCTCCGGTTTATATAGACACCGGAGAGGGTTAGGGTTACACAGAGTCGGTTACAATGGTAGGAGATCTACATATCCGTATCGCCAAGCTTGCCTTCCACGCCAAGGAAAGTCCCATCCGGACACGGGACGAAGTCTTCAATCTTGTATCTTCATAGTCCAGGAGTCCGGCCAACGGTGATAGTTCGGCTATCCGGACACCCCCCAATCCAGGACTCCCTTAGGGACCCTCACATCTGCCGACATGAGACGGCTAGAAGAGCTGCTGAGATGCGACCCTGTTGAGCCCTGGGATGTTGATGCAGACGCGGAACTCCTCACCCTCTCTGGGGCAAGGAGCCGTGCCCGGCGGTGGGTGACGATCGCCCTGCATAGGCAAGCTGAATCTCCTTAACTGCCTTGATGATGAATTCCTGAGCACCTGGTGCCTCGCGCCCTTTGCTCTCTCCTTAGAAGCGTGCGCTGAAGCATGCCTCCACATGGTGCCCGAGCGTCTCCCTCGTGATGTTGGCTAGGTCTGAGGCCCTCCAAAGGAGAGCCCCCGAGCCCGGCCTGAGAGGGGCACCGGGTGCGCCTTCCTATGCGATAGGTGAAGGCGTCCCATCCATGAACCTAAGGCTCAACGCGGCACTATCGGGCGATGCCTCCTCACGAGATCCTGGGCTCAGCAGCAGCTTCTTTGTCTTCAGGGCGACCTCAGGAGGGAGGACATCGCCCTTGTCTTTAGGGTTCTCCATCGCTTCAGCTTAGTAGGCGCGCTCAAGAGAGCACACCGCGTCCTTTTCCTCGCAGGCGACCGTGATGATGTCACTGCTCCCTGGCATCTTGAGCATGTTGTAGCCATGGTGCGTCATCGCCATGAACTTGGCCAGTGCTGGGTACCCGAGGATGGCGTTGTATGGCAGGCGAGTATCGGCGACGTCGAAGTCGATGAGCTCGGTGTGGTAGTTGTTGCACTTGTCGAAGGTGACAGGGAGGCAGACTTGCCCTATCGGATGCGTGGAGCCATCAGTCACTCATGAGAAGGGCTTGGTAGGCTGAAGTTGGTGGTATGGCACTTGGAGCCTGTTGAACATCTGGACAGAGAGAACATTGAGCTCTGCTCCGCCATTGATGAGGGTCTTGGTGACGAGCATGTTGTTGATGATGGGCGAGCACAGCATTAGGAGTGCGCCAGCTGTGGCCGCACATTTGAGCTGGTCAGAGGAGTTGAAGGTGATGGCGTACTTGGACCACCTGAGCGGGCGTGTCGCCTCGGGCTTGGGAAGCACTGCGTTCACCTCGTGCATGAACTACTTGAAGACGCGGTGAGAGGTTGGGGCCTGGGAACCGCCCAAGATGCACGCGATGGCACGAGGCTCCTGGAAGCCCCCAACCCCCTCGTCCTGGTGATGATCTTCGTTCCTTCTTGGCGATGGAGGCAGCGAAGGAAGACCAGCGTTGCCCTGAGGCCGATCCTAGCGAGGCTGGCCCTGCCAGTGGTCCTCCCGAGGCTGGTCACGCCACTCCTGGCGAAGGCCACGGCCGTCCCAGTGTCCTCCACCTCGGCCACCTCCACAACCGTAGCCTCGATCGTTGTGCTCAGAGCATCGACCGAGGCGCCCGTCGCGGAGGGCTCTGAGCTCCTGGCAGTCGTTGGTGTTGTGGTTGTGCATGTTGTGGACGACGCAGAAGAGATGGCTGCTCTTGGATGACTCAGGGTGATCGCAGTCGCGCTTCATCTCTGGCTCGGCTGAAAGCATAGCCGGCCCCTTGCAATTCACGTCCTTGTCCTTGGCCTTCTTGTCTTCTGGGTCGGCATCGGGGAGCTCAAGGAGGGAGAGGTGTCCCTCCTCAGCCCTCGCGCATTTGTTTGCCATGTTAAACATCTCCAGGGCTGTGCAGAGGTCTTCATGTATGGCGAGCTCCTTCTCCATCTTGATGTCGCGGACGCCATCAGTAAACATTGAGATGATGGACTCATCCGACACCTTGGGGACCTTGTGGCAAATGTTGTTGAAGCACTGGATGTACTTCTGCAGGGTCTCTCCGGGCTGCTCCTTGATGCGTCATAGGTCACCCGTGGCCAGCAGGCGGTTGCGAGTGCCCTGGAAGTTGGCAATGAAGCGGTCGTGCATCTCGTCCCAGGAGGAGACAGACCCCACGGGGAGGTTCAGGAGCCAGGAGCGCGCGCCATCCTTAAGGGACATGGGGAACCAGTTTGCCATGATCTTCTCATTGCCGCTGGCCGCCTCGATGCTCAGTTCGTAGAGCTGCAGGAACTCAGCAGGGTCGGCGGTGTTGTCGTAGAGCGGGGGCAGGTCAGGCTTGAACTTGCCCGGCCAGATGACGTTGTGCAGCTCTAGGGTGAACGCACGGCACCCTACCGTGGTCACAGGAGCCTGTCGGGGTGGTGGAGCCTGGTCTTGGTGCTCGCGCGCCGCCATCACCACAGGCGGCGCACGGTCTTGACGTGGAGGTGGTGGAAGCGCACATGCATCTTCTTGGGGCCGTTGCACCACTTGACAGCTCGCTTCTTCACGCACAAGCGCCTAACGCTGCGGGTTGCGATGTGGTTCCGTCCGCCTTGGTTCAACAATGGCGGCCCGAACTAGAGGTGGTTTAGGCGCCCCGTGAGCCACATCGCCCGCGGCAGGAGGCTGCTGAATCAGTGAGCGGGCCGGCGCAGCAGAGTCTCCAGCGGCACTAACAAGCTCGGCGATGCGTTCGAGCCACTCCTCGTAGAAGTCGTCAACTGGGTAGTAGTGAAGGAGCTCCCGTGACATGAGCAGAGCAGCTTGCGCGTTTGCTAGGCCACGACGCGTGTGGGAGGACGAAGAGGCCGGAGTCAGCGATGGAGTGGTGGTGCGCCCATCGCGGCGTACGGATGGGTGCAGCGATGAAGCTTGCTGCTCGTGACCAGCAGGGCCCATGGCGGAGTTAGCCGCTGGTGACGGAGGACGGCGAGGATAGTCGTCGCCCGCTAGTGCTATCTGAGTGACGGGGGCGGCAACCGCGGCCCAGCGCTTAGCGCGAGCCCGACGTGCGTCAACCATGGAACGTCGGAGTAGCGGTGGATCGATCGCCGGAAGAGAAGATCCGACGCACCCCTACATGGCGCGCCAAATGTCAGATTTTGGGTTCCGCAAACCCTTGAGAGGTTCGAACTCTGGGGTGCGTGCGGATATCTCAACCTACCCAGCCTGCCTACTCGCGATCCTCACAGCCTAGCGCGTCGAGCTCAAAGGGACAGAGAGACACAGTAGTTTATCCTAGTTCGGGCCACCTTGTAGTGTAATACCCTACTCCAGCTTTGTGGTGGATTGCCTCGAGGGGCAGAGGATGAACTAGTACAATGGATGAACAGCCTCAGGAGGTGAGGTGTTCTTGAGCTCAAGAGAGCTGGCCAAGGAGGAATGGCTTAGCTCCCTTTGGATTGATCCGTTCGGATCGATCCGCTTCTATGGCGGTGGCTAAGTCCTATTTATAGTGGCATGGGTCCTCTTCCCAAATGTTGGCGGGAAGGGATCCCACAATGGCCAGATTTCAAGGGAGACAACAAGTACATCCTATCCTGACTAAAGTGGTCTTCGCCTGCAAATGCCTCCGGTCGTGACGTTGCAGTGGGCTCGGCGATGACCTCTGTCCTGCCGTCCGGGCGGTCTTGGTCTTGTTGCACCAGAATGGAAACCTTTGGCTGATTCCTCGGGACTCCGCACCTGCTGCTTGCCTCCTTTGCACCAAAGAGGAAACTGGTACTCTATGCCCGCTAGCACCCGCCCGGTGTCCGCCTGGCCTTGATCGCCATGGCTCACGTCAGCTGAGCCTCATGAGGTGCACCTTGCATAGAAATCTCCGCTCCTTGGGAGCCAGCCTGAGGAGACCGACCCCCTTGGAGGTCTTGGTGTTGTCCGCCTCGTGAGGCTTGGCCCCTCGCGAGGGTCTTGAGTTGTTGACGCTGAAGCTGGGTGAAAGTGCATTATATCGACTAGAGGGGGTGAATAGGCAATTTTTATGAATTCTTCACTAAGGAATTTGCTGGTGAGGAAATTCCTAAATGAAGAACTACTCGCAGCAGAATAAGTACTCAAAAGTAAACATAGCAGAACACAAGCATAGTCATCATGATGAAATGAAGACAAGCACAGAGTACAGAAAGCGTAAGCACTGGATAACACAGGATGAAGACGAACAGACTAAAGAAGTTTAACTGAGGAAATTGAGAAAGTCTTCATTCAAAGTCTTCAAACAGATATGAACAAGCACACAACAACCAAAATGAGGAAATGAAAGAGTTGAGGAAATAGAACGAGTAATCTTGGTGAAGACAATGATTTGGTAGACCAGTTCCAACTGTTGTCTCAGTTGTACGTCTGGTTGGAGCGGCTGAGTATTTAAACTCGAGGACACACAGTCCTCACCGTATTCTCCTTGAGCTAAGGTCACACAGACCTCGCCCAATCACTCGTGGTAAGTCTTCAGGTGACTTCCAAACCTTCACAGACTAGGTCACTCGGCGATCCACAATTCCTCTTGGATGCTCTAGACCATGACACCTAACTGTCTGGGAGAAGCACATTCTTCAGAGGTAACAAGCGTCGGATCCATCCAGGATCAATCTCTTTAGTGATGCTCAATCACTTTGGGTTGTAGGTGTGTTGGGTTTGGGTTTTCCTCACTTGATGATTTTCGCTCAGAGTCCTCGGAGGATGGGATGCTCTCAAATGACAAGTGTCAGTTTCTCTCAGAGCAGCCAACCAGCTAGTGGTTGTAGGGGGCGGCTATTTATAGCCTAGGGAGCAGCCCGACATGATAAGACATAAATGCCCTTCAATGATATGACCGTTAGGTGGGTAGATATTTTGGGACAGCTGGCGCGTAGCACAACAACGGTCGGAAATTTGACTCTCAAATTCCTCAGGGCTGTCATGTTCCTCACTGTGTAGGCAATCCGCACTCGCGAATTCCTAACTCCTCAGTCAGAACAAATTCCTTAGAGACCAGAAGAACTTCGTCTCTGTCACTGAAGAATATGACTGAGTTGTATGAGATTTCCAATGGCTTCACTCGAAGGGATTGGTAGGTGTAGGATTTTGAGTTGAGCATCACATGGAAATTTTTCCTTAGTATTTCCTCGACCCCCTTTAACAGTACGGTGTTTCCTATGACTCAAGAAAGAGAAAATGAAACTATGAAAACAAAAGTCTTCACGCTTCATGTTCCTCGAATGATTGCCAAGTCTTCAAGTCACACCAATTTCTTCACTTTCAAAGTCTTCGGGAAGTCTTCAGAAATCCAAAGTCTTCAGTTGAAGAACTTCATTTTTAGGGGTCGACTTTCTCTGTAAATATCAAACTCCTCATAGACTTATAGACCTGTGTACACTCACACGCGCATCAGTCCCTTAACCTATAAGTCTTCAATACACCAAAATCACTAAGGGGCACTATATGCACTTACAATCTCCCCGTTTTTGGTGATTGATGAAAATATAGGTTAAGTTTTCAACGGGGATAAACATATGAAGTGTAAATACTGATATTGAGGAATTTGATTGCAAGATATAGAAGAACTCCCCCTGAAGATGTGCATAGTGAGGAATTTGCTTCTGAAGCAATGCACTCTTGAAGAGTATAATCATGGAGATCTCCCCCTATATCTTGTAATTCATATACGCATTTGTCATATAGTATGAAGAATTTGAAATGCATGATGAAATATGGTGACCGATGTGATTCAGCATGCGTGCATTAACATTAATGAGGAATCAGCATGCAGAAGTACTCAACAAAAGTATCAGGCCACCATAGAGTTTAAGATTACAACTCGATCCAGCAAAGTCATCAAAAGAACGAGAGTTGTAACTTAGAAAAAATGCCCATATAAGATAGACCCGCTTGAAGACTAACTCAAATTTCTCCCCCTTTGTCATCGAATGACCAAAAAGGTTGAAAATGAGGACTAACGCCCCTGAAGAATATCATGATGATGGAGGAGCGCCAGCATTGTTGGGGTCTTGAGTCATTGTAGGGCCTGCCGCAGTGTCGTCCAAGTCTTCATACTCGTCCGTGTTGCATGATGAAGAATATGAACTGGTGACCAAGGAAGGAACCTTGACCTTCTTGAATCTCTTTGGTGGAGGAGCGGACCAGTCAAAATCTTCCTTGAAACCCATTTGCTTCAGATCTTCATCACCATAGAGATGTGACAGAATAGCCCAGGTGCGATCGAAGACTTCATGGAGGTAGTAATGGTTTTTCTTCACTGCATTACATGTAGAAGTAATGTTGTGAAGAATAGAGCCAAACTGACGCTTAACCCATTTGTGGTTTCGATCCACCTTCTGGTGAAGACTAAGAAGCAGCTCTCGGTCAGCCATCACACGAGGAGCAGTGGCTTGAGGATTTGGCATGGATGCATTGGCAGCAGAATCATGAGTGGCAGAGTGATCATTGGTGGAATAAGATGCAGCTTTGCGGAACTAACCATCCAATGGACGAATACCTTCCTCGATAACAGCTAGTGCCTTGCCCTTCTCATCAACTGAGGAATATGTTTGCTTGAGGACTTCAATCGGAGGAAAGTAACTGAGGTGATTCTGAAAGTCAGCTTTGTAGTTGAGTGAAGACCTTGTTTTGAGGAATCTCATAATCCAAGGAGCATAAGGCTTCAGCTCAAACGGTGAAAGTGCAACATTTGCCAGAGTCCTCGTGAAGAAATCATGATAATTGATAGGGATGCCATGCATGATGTTGAATAGAATATTCTTCATGATGCCAACAATTTCCTCATTGGATGAGTCGTGGCCTTTCATAGTTCTCATAGTCTTCGCCAGAATGCGTTAGACGGTTCTTGGCACATACAGCAACTCCTTCACGAGAATTTTGTCCTTGGGGCTTGACCAGGCTTCAAAGGCTTCATGAGCACTTGCATGTAATGAGCAGTGAGTTCAGGCTCTTGGTATAGACAATGAGCACCTTCAGGTGGAGGACTGATTGGCAGGGCATGAAGTAATTCAGAGGCTGGTGCCTTGTAATGAGTGTTTTCGGTCATCGAGTCCAACACCCAAGTGTTGGTATCATCAGCATCACCTGTGATGTGCATCATTGCATTGAACTTAAGAATAAGCTCTTCATTCCAATCAACAATGTCTGAGCAAAAGTTGAGCAAGCCTGCATCATGAAGCATACTGAGGACTTGAGAGAAGCAAGGCATTGATTCCATGTCTACGTGAGGAATATGCTCGTGGTCGAAGACTTTATCCTTGTTGAAAAGCAGTGAAGAATAGAAATTGGCCTGGCTAGCAGTCCAGAAATGCTTCCTTCGAAGATGAGCATTCTCATAAGGATTGAATTCAGTGAAGAAAACATGCTCGCCGAAGAAGTCATCAGCCTTGATCTTCTGCTTCTTCGAGAAGGGATCCTTTGGCTTGGGCTGAGGAGTGTCAGTCAATTGCATCACCACCTCAAGAATCACAATCTCAGGATCCACAGACTGAGGAATTTTTGGCTCTTCTTCAGCTGCAGCCTGGGTCTTCAATTCTTCATTTACATTTTCTTCAGCACTAGTGGCTGGAATTTCTTCATGGACAGATGGGGTTGCATGAGGTTCTTCAAATCCCATTTGTACTTCAGTAGCAGCAGGGGACTGAGGAATTGCTTGAAGTGGAGTGAACATCAGAGAGTTGGGGTGCTGACTTTCCCAAATGTCATCATTCAGCACAGGTGTGGTATAGCCAATGTCCACATCCTCATCTTCCATTTCTTCAATGCCGGTCTCTTCAGCAGTGAACTGTGGCATAGGCGAGGAGACAACTGGAGTTGACGGGATTTCATCCACTTCAATTTCTTCATCCAACTGCTTTGACGAAGCAGCAGAAGGATTCTCTTCATCAGATTCACTTGGAATCACATAATCTTCACCAAAAGGAACAAGGTCCTTTGATGGCATGAATGAGATAGGAACGGCATCAATTGGGTTGTTAATTGAGCTTGTCAAAGGCTTCATCTTCTTCAGAGCTGAAGAATATGATGAAGTTGATGCCTTCCTTTTCTTCATAGCTGCACGCTCTGCAGCCTTGGTCTTCTTCGCATCTGATGCAGATGGAAGTATCGGAGTTGGTATAGGTGCAAGAGGAGCAGAGGAATTTGGTTCAGTTTCTTCAGGTGCAACTGATGCAGTTGTCCTGACTTCTTCACTTTCTTCAAGCGCACCACTAGTGGATGTCTTGGCAATTTCTTCAGTGGCTAGAATGCAGTCGTCAGCCCTGGTACTTTAATTTATTCAATAGCCTGATTGTCATCAGCGGTGCTAGCATGTTCTTTAGTAGGCTGAGCAGATGCTTCAGCCGGAGTGACTTCAATGTGCACAGGAGCAGCAGCACTTGAAGTGAATGTCTTTGTCAGCTTAACGAACCGGACCTTGGCGCCCTTCCAATCAGCATAGTAGCTATTGAATTCATCACTCAGTTGCTTGATCTCAGCTTGCAAGGCAATGAGTTGATCAGCGGTAAGAGTGAGGACATTGTCCTTTAGGTAGCGCTGCTTCTTGTACTGCGCTTTCTTCAATCTTCTTCCTTCTTCAAATTTCCACTTCTCTTCTTCAATGAAGGCAGTCAAAACATGACTTTGACCAGGAGTGAGGTTCATCTTCAGCAAAGGTGTGTTTGGGTCCTTGTGCCATAAATCGATGTAGTCTAGGATCAACTTTGGATCCAATAACAGTGGCACATTGTTGCCTTTGGCTCTAGCGGCCCTGGCCTGCCTGTCTCTGATGATTTCGGCAAGTTCTTCATCATCATCCTCATCGTCATCAGAGGGCACTTGAAAGGCGACCTGCTTCTTATGAGGACTTGGTCGAGGGCCTCGTCCAGCAGTGGCCTTTTTCTTTAGCAGAGAGGGGCCAATTGAGCAATGTGGTGCAGCTGAGGAACTTGCAAATGCTCCTGAGGCAATTGAGATGCCTGTAGTTCTTTGGCACGTGGCGAGATGCACAGGTGCAGAGGATTTAGTCGGGGCAGCTGAAGACTTTGTCGGAGGAGCTGAGGACTTTGAAGGAGGAGGAGCAGTTTGAGGAATTGGCCGTGAGGGCTTTGAAGAATCTGGACGTGAGGGCATTGCTAAGGAACTTGGCCGTGAGGGCATTGAGGGTGAAACACTTGGCTTGTGAGTAGTCTTCTTAGCCATGGCCTTCTTCGGCTTGCTAGCAGAGGCCTCAGCAGCGGTAGAAGAAGCAGCAGAGTCTTCATTAAATTTCCTCACTGCTTCCTTTGCTTGTTTGGCCAGTTTGGCCTGGTGCTTTTCCCATTCATTAGGATAATCCTCACCGCGCTTGAGGCTGGTGGGATCTGCCAATTGTCCAGGTGCCAATGGAGGTCTTGGGCATGGAGCGTTGAGTGCAAATTTCTTCATATACTTGGGAGTGACATACCTGTAGTCCCTCCATTCCCGTGCCCATCTCCTCTCAATCTTTTGAATGCACACCTTGCGCTGATTTTTATCTTCCTCAGGGGGTGTGCAGTATCCAGCATAAATATCATCATTAGGAATTTTGAATGCTGTGTTGACCTCAGGCCTCTTTCCTCCCTTCTATGGCTTCTTACCGTCAGCCATTTTCTTCAGCTGAGGAATATGAACAAGTGAAGTTTCCGAAGAGGTGTGCAAATTTTCTTCGAGGAACGCTGCAAATGAGTTAAGTTGATGAGAACCTAGTGATATAGCAGCGGGCATGTGTACCTGTGAACAGAGTATAGTTGCGAGGAATTTGGAGAGGTCATATGCGTTCTCAGAAGGTTTTTAAAAAGAATAAGTTTTAGGAATTTGACCAGACGAGTCTTGAATAATTTCACTAAGCGTTCTTTGTCTTAGGTTTCAGAGTTGTATAGATTGAAAATCCACACAATTGAGGAATCTTGAAGAAAATCATTGCTTAGAGAAACGAATCAAGATTAGATGAAATGTGAGGTGTTCAGTGTGTGAGGATTTGAATAATAAACACCTTTGAAGATTTTCAAGAAAACATTTGAATCAAAGAGGGCAGTAAAAGTAACTTTTAATTACCCTTGATGAAGAACACGACGAACTAGGAAGAGTAGATGTGAAGTTTGTCAGTTCAGATCTTCCACGCCCTAACTCGGTAGAGGAAGACAGCTACGGCGACGGCGGAGTGAAGAAATCCGCAACCGGCGCGAGTACGATGGCGACGAGGTCGAGGCAGTGAAGCTCTTCCTCACCGGCGGCGATGAAGTAGCGGCAGCGCTAGGGTTTGAGAAGCTCGAGCGGGAGTGAGATCGACGGAGTAAAAACGAAGTGAGGAAGAGGCGGGGGTATTTATAGTGGGAGTGAAAAAACTGTACGCCCGAGGAAATCGGACGATCATGCCCCTGGCCCTTCTCATTTGCTTGACATGTGTCACCCATGTACTGAGAGGTGGAGATCATGTAAGATCGTGGGTGAATAGATAAGTATTGTCATGGGATGCGGAACGGTTTGAGCGGCAAAGCCAAAAATTTAGATAAGATAAGTTAAAAGTCACGTTCGAAATTTCTTCAGCTGTCAAGGACATAGTGAAGATTTTGAATGAGTTTCAAATAGAACGCACATGAAGAATTTGTGAATAGACTGGGTTGAGTTTGACATAGAGGGGGAAGGGTCTGATCACATTCACTTAGCAGAAGAAATCAACTTGAAGAATTAGCAATAAGCGAATGTTGTAGAGGACATAAATATATATATATATATATATATATATATGTATATATATAGCCAATGAAGAATAACGACGGAAAGAGTGAAGACAATGCAAAGTTGAAGAATTTGAAAAACTGAGGAATTTCAAAAGCGAAGAAAAATTCAAAATGAAGATTTTCAACTTTGGTTGGTGGCGTAACCCACCGTATAAGAAAGCTGATTTCAGACACCGCGTACAATTGTCGTACGGCTCTGAGAATCAATTTCTTCATTAATTTCTTCACACTTAGAGGGTTAGTCTTCATTGATTGAAGAAAAATGTTACTTTGTGTGTTGCGCATCTAAGTCATCAAGTCAGCATAAGTGTTAGGATGTGTGTCCTTTTCAGAGAACATTCAAAGATTCTAGGATATTTAGCTCACACCACAACTTGCTAAATCTCTTCTCATCCAGGGGCTTAGTGAAGATATCAGCCAGCTGGTCTTCAGTGCTTGCGTGGTCGATGGAGATGTCGCCCTTCAACATATGATCACGAAGAAAATGATGACGAATTTGGATGTGGTTTGTCTTCGAGTGCTGAACTGGGTTATGAGCAATCTTGATAGCGCTCTCATTGTCGCTAGAGAGGCACATTCTTCACGTTGATGCCATAGTCCTTGAGTGTTTGCTTCATCCATAGTAATTGAGCACAGCACGATCCAGCAGCAATGTACTCAGCTTTTGCAGTGGAGAGTGAAACGCAGTTCTGTTTCTTCGAGGACCAACGGACCAAAGATCATCCGAGGAAATGGCATGTGCCTGACGTTGACTTGCGGTCGACACGATCACCAGCATAGTCAGAGTCTGAATATCCAATAAGATCAAAGGAAGAGCCCTTGTGTCGGGGAAGCTGATCCACGAACACCTATGGGGATCGGCGGACCGAGCCCCTTTCGATTCGGTGAGGGCGGAGGCTGCACAAAGAGCGGATCGAGGCGGTACACGCGAGCAGTTTTACCCAGATTCGGGCCGCACGGATGCGTAAACCCTACTGCTGCTTGTTTGTGTGTATTGGATTCTTGCTCAGGAGCGATGGACGCTGCCAGACTGAGCGTGAGAGTGTTCCTGATGTTTCAAATGAGCCGAACCCCCTCTACGTTGCGCTTGGGCCTCCTTTTATACTTTCAAGGGGTCACCGACAGGTGGCAACGTAGACTCGAAGGGTAAAAATGGAAAAGGATGCGGTAGGTGCAGCTACCGCTACTGTGGACACAGTGCACCCTACCTAACTCTGACGGCAGGGGACAAGGTCATTGAATGCCTATCTGAGTTGCCTAAACAGTGCAAAAAGTGATCGTTAGGAGCGCCACCGTTTGCCACGATGGCCTTCTCTTCATCTCCGCTTGCCACCGCGCACCCCTAGCTGCGCGGCCTCCTGCCACGTGTGCTTGGGAGAGTCCTAGAGCGACACGTTAGCAGGTGTGCTGGAGCGCGGGCACGAAGTGGGAGTTTCCCGCGGCAAGCTCCTTGCCGCAGTCGTAGTCTTGTCGTGTTTGGGAGCTTGTTGCTCACCGGGCCTTGCCGGGACGCAGGGCGCGTCGCGGCAAGCTTTCTTGAAGTGCCGTGGGTGGCCTTCCCGGCAAGCTCGTCTTGCCGGGGTCTTGTCTCTTCCCGGCAAGATCCTCTTGCCGGGGCCTGGGTTGGCCTTCCCGGCAAGCTCCTCTTGCCGGGGCCTTGGTTGGCCTTCCCGGCAAGCTCCTCTTGCCGGGGCCTTGGTTTGAGTACTTTGTTCTTGAATGGTCTTCAAGGGAACCACGGAGGGTCTTGGCGGTCACCCGGCAAGCCTTGCCGCGGGATGCTGCGACCGCCCGTGCACAAGTTCGGGGTACTAGGGTACCCCTACTCTAGTACACCGACAGGAGCCCCCGGGCCTGGGCCAGACACGGTGCCGACCGCTGTTGGGCCAGGCCCAAAACAGTGCACGGGCACGCGCGGCCTAGGTCACGCCGCATATCTCTCCGCTCCCACCGCCCACGCCCAGAACGGCACGCTTCAAACGCGGCGTCGTGGGTGACGCGGGCGGCGTGCGCGGGGCTAAGCCCCTCGAGCATGCGTCAGGCCACGATGATGGGGACGGTTCACGCCCTCCTCCCTAAACGGAGGTAGGCGTGGGGGTGTGGTGCATTTACTGGACGGGGCCGGTGCGCGGTTTTCGGGATGTCCACTCCCCGCGATCACGAGGCGGAGCGAGGCCGCCTCATCCGTCGCCTTGGTTCTGCATCCCCGCCACGCGGCTCCCATGCGCTTGGGGTCGCGGACGGTGGAAGTGGGAAACTGGGCCGTCGCGAGCAGAGGCAGCGGGTTGGCCCCGACTCCCTGCTCTTCCCGTGCCTTGATTCGCTGAGCGGGGCGGCCGAGCCCCCACCTCGCTCCTTTATAAAGAGCGGGAGGGGGCACAGAAACCCGCACTCTCTCATCTCCTCCTTTCTTCAGCTTCTGCTCCCCTCTCTCTCATTCGCCATGGAGAAAGGGAACCTAGGCCCTTCATCGGTGGCGGCGAGGGTCGCCGCCAGACAACGCATCTCTCCCTCTCCCGTGCCCGTGGTGGCAGAGCCAGCCATAAAGGGAAGAGGGAGGGGGCGATGTCGCGGACGAGGTCGAGGACGAGGTCGAGGCGCTCGGGGAACGGCGGGCGGGGCGGCGCGCCAGCTTCGCCTCCGCCGGCGGCTCCTCCCCCCACGGCGGTCCATATAGGGGACGACCCTTGCGAGTTCTTCGTCAAGCTGCGCCAGGCGCCTCGTCGTCGCCTCCGGCTTCCAGCTCCATTTGCGAGCGCGATGGAGTTGGACCCGCCCGAGACACTAAGACTACACATGAGGGGCTGTGGGATCAGCGGCACGCGAGTCCGCGTTGTATTCCCAGCCCCTAATGTGATGTATCTTGATCGAGGGTGGAAGACGTTCGCCCGTATCCACAGCCTGATGGAGGGGTTTACCCTCCATTTTAAGTTGATGGAGGGCGATCTCCTCTCCGTCAAGGTCTTCGGGTGCTTCAGCACTCGGGCGAAGTGCTGCGTGGACAGCTCCTCCGATAGAGAAGGCTCCTCCTCGAGCGAGAGTGACGAGATGGAGAGCGACAGCGACGATGAGGGTAGCGGGCGGCGGGGTGGCAGGTCCGACTAGGCGTCCGGCGCCGCTTCACGCAGCACCGGCGGCCCCATCATCCGTGTCGCCGGCTTCTTGAACTCCCCGGGGTCGTCTCCTTGGGCGGCTGGCGTAGGGAGGCTGCGGAAGGGGAAGAGGGCTGGTGACAAGGCCGTCAGGTCAGAGTACGAGGGCGTGGTGCCCTCGACAGCGTGCTGACGTCCTGCCGCCCCGTCTTCGAGCCCCGCTTCCAGCGCCGCCATCGCCGTCCAGCCTTCGGACGGCCCCAGGGATGTTCTCTTGGTGTCTTCTGGCACCCGTAGCTCGCCTAGGCGCTCCTTTTTCCCTTTTCGCCTCCTTGACCTGCCTCCTGAAGAGAGGGACAGGAAAGGGATTACGGGCATCTTATCTTTTTAATTTGTAAGCCTTCGGGCCTTAGCTGTATCTAAAACTTGTAATCCTCTCTTTCATGTTTTTCATCCTCTATGGACTGTACCTGAGTGGGATGTTTTTTAATGAAAAGGGGATGCTTGCCGGGTTATTTGTCTCGCGAGTTGAACCCACGCCAAGGAGCAAATCCTTGGTATCCCTCGGACAGACATTTCATCTCCCGGCAACAGGCCCTGCCGCCTTCCCACATCGCTCGACCTTTCTCACGCCTTTGACGGAGGCGGGAACGAGGTGGGTGCGGTCTCCTCGTTTCATCCCTTTGCTGCCGCGACTACGACCAAACTTGGCCCCGAGAACGAGCACCAGGGCCTAGAGTTGAGGGAGCACGGCAGTTTTCGGGAAGAAACGCGGTTTCGCATTCCCCGGTCCATAAGAGGATGCATGATGAGGGATGAAAGACTTATCTGATATTGCAGCCCCCGGCAACTCTGGTTTGCCGGTGGGCGATTCTTGGCACTCGCAGCCCCCAGCGATACTGGCTTGCCGGGGCCCAGGTGCCGGCGCGCCCTTCTTCTCCTTTTCGTCCTCAAGCAGTCTGGCCAGGATATGCGAGCCCTGCGAACGAAAGAGAAGCAAAAGGACGGACACTCGACCTCTAGCATGCATGCTATAACCCCGGGGTGGAAGGCTTCGGGTACTCTTCCGACGAGGAACTCCAACCCAGCGCCAAGCTCACTCTGTTCTTCAAAGGCGTGGCGGCGGCGCTCCAGCAACTCCGGGAACAGATCCCAAAGCAGTTGGCCGACGAGTCACGCTCGATTTGTGCCGGAGTTCTGGAGAAGGTGCTGGTGAAGGTGGCCTTCCGCAATCCGGGCCTCCGCCTCACCAATATCCTCAGGACCTTGCCGCCAGAAGCTGATCTGGAGGAGCTCAAAGCCCTTGTCGCACCCATTGTGGACAAGGTGAGCGGAATCAAGAGGGTCGAAGGCGATCGCGTAGATTAGGCCGCCCACTTCTTCTTTCCTTGTCGCTGCCAGCCATGTCACGGGAACACTTTATTAGAGGCGCAACAAGTTATTTTTGTAATATAACTCTATTTTAGGCAAAAAATTGTTGTGTTACTTCCTTTACTCGACTCTTGGCTTTGTATGGTTCTGCCCTACGCTTTCTAGGGAAACTTGCCGGTGCAGGCACCCTTGCCGCGAGCACCGAGTGCGGAACTTTAGCAGCCTGCTGGCGGGGTCGCTACCGACAAGCAACCTTGTCGCAACTAGTTGCAGCTCACTTAAGTTGTTGAGCGGACTCGAAACAAAGTAAGGGCGCTAGCGGCTCACTTAAGTTGTTGAGCGGACTCGAAGCAAAGTAAGGGCGCTAGCAGCTCACTTAAGTTGTTGAGCGGACTCGAAACAAAGTAAAGGCGCAACTAGCTAAGAGTTGGTTCCTCCGCGCACAGGTTTTCCATACAAAGCACGTCGTTCAAGGAAAATAACTCAAAAACTTAAAAAAATTGATTGCTCAAGCTTTAGCAACTTAGCTTTTCTGTCGTCTGTTTCCTGGCAAGGAGAAACTTTCTTGAACGGCCTGGTCCACACCATTATCTTCTCCTTCCCCCCTGGTAAACCTTGTGGGCGAGGGAACCTTCCTTCTTTTGAGAAAGAAACAGAGAAATAAAGTAATGATATGGAGCCTTGGGCTCGTTATCGCTTACCGGGGTCTGGTGCTGCATAAAGTGTCAGATAACATATGCGAAAAAGGATTATAGCATAAAAAAAACTGACAAGATGTGCGGGGCACATGAACTTTACTGGTGCACGGGGTCTGCGCCCGGCTTTGTACAAAGGATTACATGCAACAGCGGCAAGACTTGTACAAAAGGTGGATGCCGGAAAAGCTTCCGGCAACCGCGCCCTACGGGTAAAACTTACGAAGATGTTCAATGTTCCAGGAGTTGCTCACCGGAATGCCATCTTCGGTCTCAAGGCGGACAGCGCCGGGCCTAGTGACTCGTTTCACCCGATAAGGGCCTTCCCACTTCGGCGTCAACTTGTTGGAATTCTTGGCGGACAGAACGCGCCGAAGAACAAGGTCGCCTTCCTCGAAGCTTCTGGCTTTAACTTTGCGGCTATGGTAGCGACGCAAAGCTTGTTGGTAGCGAGCGGCTCGCACAGCAGCCTGAAGACGGTCTTCCTCAAGGAGCAGCGCGTCATCTTGTCGCAGCTGCTCTTGCTCGAGCTCATCATAAGCGAGCACTCAAGGCGACCCGTAAACGAGTTCCGTGGGGAGAACTGCCTCCGCTCCGTAGACTAGAGCGAAGGGTGTCTGGCCAGTGGCTCAATTTGGCGTCGTCCTGATCGACCAAAGAACCACCGGCAGCTCCTCGATCCAATTTCTTCCGCACTTGTGCAGGCTGTCGAAAGTTCTGGTCTTGAGGCCTCGCAGCACTTCAGCATTTGCCTTCTCCGCTTGACCGTTGCTTCTCGGATGAGCAACAGAAGCGAAGCAGACCTTGGCGCCAAGATCTTGGACGTACTGCATGAAGGTGTGGCTCGTAAATTGTGTGCCGTTGTCGGTGATGATCCTGTTAGGGATCCCGAAACGGCAAACAATCGACCTGAAGAACTTGACTGCTGACTGTGCTGTCACCTTCCTCACTGGTTCCACTTCCGGCCACTTTGTGAACTTGTCGATAGCGACGTACAAGAACTCAAAGCCCCCGACAGCTCGGGGAAAGGGGCCGAGGATGTCGAGCCCCCAGACCGAAAATGGCCAGGATAAAGGGATCGTCTGGAGAGATTGAGCTGGTTGGTGTATCTGCTTGGAATGGAACTGGCACGCTTCACACTTGGTTACTTGTGCAGTTGCATCCTGGAGGGCTGTCGGCCAGAAGAAGCCTTGTTGGAATGCTTTGCCGGCCAGTGCTCTTGCGCCAATGTGGTGACCACATATGCCTCCATGTATCTCTGCCAACAGCTGTTGTCCATCTTCCCGGCAAATGCACTTTAATTTCACACCGTTGAGTCTTATTCTATACAGTGTGATGTCGACAAACTTGTACATACTTGACTGCCGGGCTACTTTTTCAGCTTCTTCTTGCTCTTCGGGAAGCTCTCCTGTCTGAAGGAAACGGACAATCTGCTGCGCCCATGCTGGAGCTTGTGGCTCGACAACAAGGACTAAAGGCGTATCTGTTGTTGCGGGAACATCCGCTTCTACGGCAAGAACCTGCGGTTCAGCCGGAGCGTCATATACCCGGGCAAGCTTGCCGGAGCAAAACTTGTTGGGAGCGTTTGCTTCAACAGAACAAACCAAGAGGTTTGCCGGAGCAGACTGCTCCTCAGCACTCTTGGCGTCGATCTTGGGGACCTTCTTGGCGGCGGCTTCGGGAAGCTCTGCCGGAAAGTAGTCACTAGAAACCAACTTCCTCTTCTTATTCTGTCCAGTTGATGGTGTCACGGATGGTTGAGTCAGCTTGAGCACAAAAATCCCTGGTTCCACAGGTAACTTTAGTGCTGCGCACTTTGACAGGCCGTCAGCAATATCATTCTGAGCTCGTGGAACGTGTTCCATTTGCAGGCCGTCAAAGTGTGCTTCTAGCTTCCTTACTTCATCAACATAAGCTTCCATCAATGGGCTCTGATAGCTTTTGTTTACTTGGCGGACGACAAGCTGCGAGTCACCCCTGACAATGAGCTTGTTGATCCCAAGGTCAGCTGCGATTCTGAGGCCGGCAAGCAAACCTTCATACTCTACGGTATTGTTCGTTGCTTGCTCCTTGGGAAAATGCATCTGAACTACGTACTTGAGGTGCTCTCCGGTGGGTGCGATAAGCAGCACGCCAGCACCGGTGCCTTGCAGTGAGAAGGCACCATCAAAGTACATCAGCCACTCTTTGCTTGTCTCCTTGACGGGGATGCTCGTCTCTGGAATTTCTTCGTCTGGGGTTGGCGTCCACTCTGCTATGAACTCTGCCAATGCCCTGCTTTGGATCGTTGCAGTGCTCTCAAACTTGAGACCAAAGCTTGACAGTTCCAGTGCCCACTCGACAATCCTGCCTGTTGCTTCTGGATTCTGCAGTATCTTCTTCAGCGGAAAGCGAGTGACAACTGTGATCTCGTGTGCCTGGAAGTAATGGCGCAGCTTTCTCGAGGCCATGAGAAGGCCGAAAAGCAATTTTTGCACACCAGAGTACCTCGACCTAGCCCCCTGGAGAAGGGAGCTGACAAAGTAAACTGGGCGCTGCACCATCTTCTTCTACACCTCCTTGCACGTCTGCGCAGATTCATCTTTGTCGGGACTAGAGCTTATCGGAGAAGCCCTCTGCTTGTCGCTGGATTCACTTGTCGCGGTCGCTGGCTCATCATCCGCCTCCCTCTCCGCTACTAACGCAGCACTAACCACTTGATTGGTTGCCGCTAGGTACAGCAGCAACTTCTCTTGTGGCTTAGGTGCGACAAGTATTGGAGTGGAGGACAGGTACCTCTTCAAGTCCTGCAGCGCATCCTCCGCTTCCGGAGTCCATTTCATTGGACCTGCCTTTTTCAATATTTTGAAAAACGGCAGGGCGCGCTCAGCAGACTTAGAGATAAACTTGCTGAGAGCAGCCACGCAACCAGCAAGTCTTCGCACATCCTTGACGCGCTTCGGTGCTTCAATCTGCTCGATGGCCTTGATCTTGTCGGGGTTGGCTTCAATTCCCCGCTGAGACACAAAGAACCCGAGAAGCTTGCCGGAAGGGACTCCAAACATGCACTTCTCGGGATTGAGCTTGAGGTTGATGCTGCACAGATTTGCAAAAGTTTCTTCTAAATCTTGGATCAGGGTAGCCTTGTCCTTGCTCTTGACCACTATATCATCCATGTAGGCTTCCACATTTCTGTGTATCTGTGGCTCAAAAGCGACATGGACTACCCTTGCAAATGTTGAACCAGCATTCTTCAACTCAAAGGGCATCCGTACAAAACAGTATGTGCCGCAAGGGGTGATAAATGCGGTTTTTTCCTCATCCTCTTCTGCCATGAAGATTTGATGGTATCCTGAATATGCATCAAGGAATGAGAGCAAATCACATCCAGCTGTGGAGTCAACAATCTGGTCAATGCGCGGCACGGGAAATGGATCTTTGGGACAAGATTTATTGACATCAGTGAAGTCAATACAAAGTCTCAATTTCCCGTTAGCCTTGCGCACAACAACAGGATTGGCCAACCACGTGGGATGGAGCACTCCTCTGACAAGGCCTGCTGCTTCCAACTTCTTGATTTCTTCTGCGATGAATTCTTGGCGCTCCACTGCTTGCTTCCTGACTTTCTGCTTGACGGACCGAGCATGAGGAAAAACGGCTAGGTGGTGCTCAATTACTTTCCTGGGAACACCGGGGATATCAGACAGTTGCCATGCAAACACGTCGACATTCGCCCGCAGGAAAGCAACGAGCGTGCTTTCCTATTTGGGGTCAAGCGTGGCACTGATGGTGAAGGTACCACCAGTGCCATCCTCCTTGGCGGACACCTTCTTAGTCTCAGGTGGAGCTGCCATTGCCTTCTTACACTTGCCGGTGGAGCTCGATGGTGCGTCCTCGACGGTAGCGCAGCACTCCGAAGAGGTGCGCTTGCCGGAGTAGGCATCAGAGCTCTTGGCGGACTTGGTCTTCTTCTTCCCCCCGGGAGCTTCAGCGGCAAGTGTGTTGTGATCAGCTGCGGTTGCTGCTTCCCGGTAGATCTTGTCGGCACAGATAAGGGCATCCTTCTTGTCACCAGGGACAGAGATGACACTTATCGGGCCTGGCATCTTGAGCATGTTGTATGCATAGTGAGAGGCTGCCATAAACTTGGCGAGCGCTGGACGGCCAAGGATCCCATTGTAAGGCAATGGAAAATCGGCGACGTCAAATGCGACCCTCTCAGTTCTGAAATTCAGCTCGCTGCCAAATGTGACCAGCAGCGTGATCTTCCCCTTCGGCTTGCTCCTTCCCGGGTTGATTCCTTGGAATGTGCCGGTCTCTTCGAGCTCGCTGTCAGGGATCTGGAGTTTCTGGAGGACCACGGAGGAGATCAGATTCAAGCCGGCCGCATCGTCAACTAGCATCTTCGTGACCTTGAGGTTGCGGATAGTTGGTGAAACCAACATCGGCAAGCACCCGACCGCAGTTATGCGATCAGGATGATCCTCAATGTCGAAGATGATAGGCGTGCTGGACCATTTCAGAGGCTTGCGTGACTCTACGGATGGTTCCGCTGCATTAACCTCCCGCATCCACTGCTTGAGTTGGCGGTGCGAAGTATGCAGAGAGGCGCCGCCGTCAACGCATAGGACCTCTGTGGCTTTCTGAAATTCCTGCTCATCGGCCTCATCATCATCCATGTCTTCATCATCGTCGTCGTCTTCGTCCTTGTCGCGGCCACGTGGAGGTCTGTCTCCTTGCCGCTGCTTGGTCTTGCCGCGGCGTCCTCCCCGGCCGGGACGTTTCTTGCCGGATCCACCAGTTCCTTCCTGGGCCTTCTCCTTGTCGCGCCGCTCATACTCAGCTTTCTGTTGCTCAACAAGCTGTTCGACTTTCTTGCAGTTCTGGAGATCGTGACCCTTGGTGCGGTGAATCTTACAATACTGCTTGCCGGAGCTGTCCTGCTTGTCGGCGGCCGCCACAGGCTGGGCCTCCTTGTCGGAGCCACCAGCTTTAGCTTCCTTGGCGCCACCTCCGTTGCCGGTCTGCTCGACAGCTAGCACTTCCTTGCCCTTTTTCCTTCCGTTGTTCCGCCGCCGGCCTTTCCTTGCCGGGGCGGCATCCTCACTATCGGATCCTCCTGCTCCTGTACTCTCTCCGGGGAGCCTCCTCCCCTCTTCAGCGCGTGCACACTTGTCGGCCAGGGCGTAAAGCTCGCTGACGTCTCTGATCTTACACATCGCCATCTCCTCCCTCATCCTTCGGTTTCGCACGTTCTGATGGAACGCGCTGATGATCGCGGCGGGGTGGACCTCTGGGATGTTGTGTTGTACACGGCTGAATCTCTGAATGTACTTGCGCAGTGGCTCTCCTTCCTTCTGGGCGAGCAGATGAAGATCGCTCTCTTGGCCATGTGGCTTGTGGCCGCCTGTAAAGGCGCCGACAAACTGATGGCATAAATCTGCCCAAGAAGAGATGGAATTGTCCGGCAAGTGCATGAGCCAGGACCTGACGTTGGGCTTGAGTATCAGCGGGAAGTAGTTGGCAAGGATCTTGTCATCCCGTCCCCCGGCAGCTTGCACCGCAATGGTGTAGATGCTGAGAAACTCCGACGGGTGCGTCTTGCCGTCGTACTTCTCTGGTACGTCTGGTTTGAAATTCTTTGTGCTGGGCCACTGGACTTGCCGCAGCTCACGGGTGAACGCAGGACAACCTACCGCGTACGGCAGATCACCTGGTTCCCCTGGCGCATGCATGTCAACAGAGGGCCCAGCGCGCTTGTCAGATTGATGTCGCGCTTCTCTTCGGTGCTCAATGCGGGTTCGAGCGTCTTCTCGTTGTCGTTCATGGAGAACTTGGCGCTGGTCGCGACGAGCTCGTGGGTCCGACGACGCGGTGGAGCCGCTGTCGGGGTGGACCCGGCGAGTCGGCGATTTTGGCCTTCGTAGTGGAGAGTGCATGGAAGTCGCACCTCCCCCGGTCTTGTTGCCATCGGCTCGCGTCCGGCTATCCTGCCGCGGTAGCGAGGTGCTTGGTTGCCGCGCAGTGTCGTTGTTGGCGAAGCCGATGAGGCTTTGGATAGTGGCCCTCCATTCGTCGGTCTTGTCCGCCGTAGGAGGATAGTCTAGGAGCAGTTGAGCTCGCGCCAAGGATTCTGCTGGAGTGGTGGGCAGCGGAGGTGAACGGTGCGAGGAGTGGGGCGTGCTCGGACTCCTAACCACGTTAGAAGGAGCAGTGCCCCGTCCAGGCAACCGTACTTCGCTCGAGCCAGCATGTTGACGTGCATGTTGGTCTTGAGCGCCACGAGAACCACCAGCTTGATCTTGGCCCAGCGGACGTATGGCGCTACGAACGCCATGACGCTGTTGGTCCCGCGCCTCCTGAGAGGGGCGCGGTGCGCGCATGGACGCCGAGGTCTGTGCCGCCTTGTCCTTGGACTTGGCCGCACTGAGAGCTCCCTCGTCGACGCCCATTCTTCCGCCGGCGTCCACTCCACCACCCGTTTGTTCCTGAGGCGGTGAAAGCGACGCAGACGGAACAGCTGCCTCCGAATCCTTCTTCTTCGGTGGCATGTCGATGAAGACGATGAAGATTTAGCTCGCGTGCACGTCGGATCGGGTTCGCACAATCTCGACGCCCCCTACCTGGCGCGCCAAAGATGTCGGGGAAGCTGATCCACGAACACCTATGGGGATCGGCGGACCGAGCCCCTTTCGATTCGGTGAGGGCGGAGGCTGCACAAAGAGCGGATCGAGGCGGTACACGCGAGCAGTTTTACCCAGCTTCGGGCCGCACGGATGCGTAAAACCCTACTGCTGCTTGTTTGTGTGTATTGGATTCTTGCTCAGGAGCGATGGACGCTGCCAGACTGAGCGTGAGAGTGTTCCTGATATTTCGAATGAGCCGAACCCCCTCTACGTTGCGCTTGGGCCTCCTTTTATACTTTCAAGGGGTCACCGACAGGTGGCAACGTAGACTAGAAGGGTAAAAATGGAAAAGGATGCGGTAGGTGCAGCTACCGCTACTGTGGACACAGTGCACCCTACCTAACTCTGACGGCAGGGGACAAGGTCATTGAATGCCTATCTGAGTTGCCGAAACAGTGCAAAAAGTGACCGCTAGGAGCGCCACCGTTTGCCATGATGGCCTTCTCTTCATCTCCGCTTGCCACCATGCACCCCTAGCTGCACGGCCTCCTGCCACATGTGCTTGCGAGAGTCCTAGAGCGACACGTTAGCAGGTGTGCTGGAGTGCGGGCACGAAGTGGGAGTTTCCCGCGGCAATCTCCTTGCCGCGGTCGTAGTCTTGTCGTGTTTGGGAGCTTGTTGCTCACCGGGCCTTGCCGGGACGCAGGGCGCGTCGCTGCAAGCTTTCTTGAAGTGTCGTGGGTGGCCTTCCTGGCAAGCTCCTCTTGCCGGGGTCTTGTCTCTTCCCGGCAAGATCCTCTTGCCGGGGCCTGGGTTGGCCTTCCCGGCAAGCTCCTCCTGCCGGGGCCTTGGTTGGCCTTCCCGGCAAGCTCCTCTTGCCGGGGCCTTGGTTTGAGTACTTTGTTCTTGAATGGTCTTCAAGGGAACCACGGAGGGTCTTGGCGGTCACCCGACAAGCCTTGCCGCGGGATGCTGCGACCGCCCGTGCACAAGTTCGGGGTACTAGGGTACCCCTACTCTAGTACACCGACACCTTGGGATAGCATAATCCAAGTGTAGGTGTGTGAGCTAGATATTGAAGAATATGCTTCACGGCCTTATGGTGTGATTCCTTCGGTGTAGCTTGAAATCGGGCACACATGCAAACACTAAGCATAATACCCGGCCTAGATGCACATAGGTACAATAAAGAGCCAATCATGGAGCGGTATACCTTTTGATCGAAGTCTTTACCATTTTCATCAGTGCATAGATGGCCATTTGTGGGCATTGGAATTTTGACCCCTTTGCAATCTTGCATGCCGAATTTCCTCAATACATCTTTGAGGTATTTCTCCTGAGATATGAATATGCCATTGCGCTGTTGACAAATTTGAAGACCTAAAAAGAATTTCAATTCTTCCATCATAGACATTTGATATTCTTCACTCATCATATAGGCAAATTCATCACTGTAACGTTGGTCAGTATAGCAAAAAATGATATCATCAACATAAATTTGGCACACAAACAATTCACCATCATAAGATTTAGTGAAAAGAGTTGGGTCAAGTGAACCGGGTTTGAAGCCTTTCTTCATGAGGAATTCCTTCAAAGTATCATACCACGCCCGAGGGGCCTGCTTGAGGCCATAGAGGGCCTTATTGAGTCTGAAGACTTTGTCAGGATGCTTTGGATCTTCAAAACCTGGGGGTTGAGCAACATATACTTCTTCCTCAAGCTTACCATTAAGGAATGCACTTTTCACATCCATTTGTTGTAAGATAATACCATGATGGTTAGCAGAAGCAAGTAATATGCGAATAGCCTCAAGTCTAGAAACAGGTGCAAAAGTTTCATCGAAATCAATTCCTTGAACCTGTGTGTAGCCTTGAGCTACAAGTCGTGCCTTATTCCTCACCACAAGGCCATTTTCATCTTGCTTGTTGCGGTAAATCCACTTTGTGCCAATGATGTTGTGCTTGCGAGGATCTGGATGTTTGACCAGTTCCCAGACATTGTTGAGCTCGAACTGATGTAATTCTTCTTGCATAGCTTGAATCCACTCAGGCTCTAGAAATGCTTCATCTACCTTAGTGGGCTCTGTGATAGAGACAAAAGCAAAGTGCCCACAAAAGTTAGACAAATGTGAAGCTTTTGAGCATGTGAGAGGACCTGGTGCTTCAATGTCATCAATGATCTTCTCGACTTGCACTTCATTTGAAATACGAGGATGAGCGGGTTGTCTTTGAGGAATTTGATCCGCATTTTCTTCAGGAGCATTTTCCTCAGCATCATTTTTGCCCCAGCTCGACGTTCTTCATGTTCTGGAATGAATTCTTCAGCAGATTCTTCGGTAGGAATGACATCCTCAATAGCCTTGAACTTGATAGATTCCTCAGGTGCTGGTTCATCTAACACAGAAGGTAGGTGCTCTCTTTGCGAGCCATTAGTTTCATCGAACCGCACATCTACAGTTTCAACAACCTTGTGGAGAACGTTGTTGAAGACTTTGTAGGTGTGCGAGTCCTTTCCGTAACCAAGCATAAAACCCTCATGTGCTTTTGGTGCAAATTTAGAATTGTGATGAGGATCTCTAATCCAACATTTAGCACCAAAGACTTTAAAGTAACTCACATTGGGTTTCTTGTCAGTGAGGAGTTCATAAGCAGTCTTCTTGAAGAATTTCTGAAGATATACTCTGTTGATGATGTGGCACGCAGTATCAATTGCCTCAACCCAGAAACGATGAGGCGTCTTGTATTCATCAAGCATAGTGCGAGCCATCTCAACAAGAGTTCTGTTCTTGCGCTCCACGACTCCATTCTGCTGAGGAGTATAAGGAGCACATAACTCATGAGTAATACCAATCTCAACAAGAGTTTTGAAGACTTCCTGCACCTCATGTTTGTAAATTACAATGTGCACCCATGTGTAACGAGAATAATCATCAACAATAACAAAGCCATATAGAGATGCATCATTTGTAATAGCAGAATAATGATTAGGACCAAAGAGATCCATGTGAAGCAATTCAAATGGTCGAGGGGTAGTCATGATAGTCTTCGTTGGATGCTTGGCCTTTGTCATCTTTCTAGCTTCACAGGCTCCGCATAAGTGATCCTTGAGGAATTTGACATTCTCAATGCCAATGACATGCTTCTTCTTCACGAGCGTGTGCAAATTCCTCATGCCAGCATGACCAAGTCGTCGATGCCATAGCCAGCCTTCTAAAGCTTTTGCAAGTAGGCATATGGCTGGTTGTGATCTTGTAGAGAAATCAACAATGTACAAGTCTCCTCTCCTAAAGCCTTCGAAGACTTTGGAATTGTCAGCTTCCATGATCACAACACAATGATATTTGCCAAAGACAGCAACAATATCGAGATCACAAAGCATCAAGACAGACATGAGGTTGTATCCTAAGGACTCATCAAGCATGACTTTGTCCATGTGTCGATCCTTTGAGATCGCAACCTTACCTAGACCCAATACCTGACTTTTGCCTTTGTCAGCGAAGATGATATGCTTCAGATGCGATGGTGATAAAGGAGCATCCATCAATAGATTCTTGTCACAAGTCATGTGATTCGTACATCCACTATCAAGGACCCACTCATTGGCTTTGGGTTGATCATCCTGCAGATGAATTAGTGCAACTTACGAACCCATATACTTCATCAGTAAAGAATATGACATCAATATCATCAGATCAATTTCATCAAGCAATAGAACAGATAAACAGTATGAGGACGTGAGAAATGAAAGTTCATTTCTTCATGATTAGCCTGCGTCCTTTCAGGCACTGTTCAGGTCTCCAGCAAATTCTTCACACGTTTTGAGCACGTCTGGAGACCTGACCCTGCAGAAGAGATTAGTTCTTTTTCTTCACTACCCACATCTGAAGGGGTGGCAAAGAATTCATCACTCTGCGAGGACCATATGAGAAAGGTGGCATAGAAGCCAGTTCGGTTCGTTTCACATAAGAGGGGTTAGGATAAGCATATGAATAAGCAGAGAAATTCTTCGAGGACTTATGAACATAATGATTAGAAGAATAATGCTCATATTCATAGCCCTTAGCTCTACCCTGCGAAACAGAGGGATTAGCACGATGAGGATCATATGAGGACTTTGATCATTTTGAGGAATTTGATCCACGTGAGGAATTTGGTCCGTATGAGGACTTGGATCCATATGAAGAATTTGGTCCATATGAATAATTTGATCTGGAGTTCCTATTATTCACAGGTGTTGTCATGAGGACATTCACCTGAAGACTTTCAAGGCAACTTTTGGGAACCCAGATTTTCCTCATAGGGGAACCGTTCCTGCAGTTAGTGCCAACATATCTGGAAAATACTTCACCATTCTGATTTTTGAACAGTTTATAGTTGGAGTCAAATGACTCATCAAAAGAATGAGGAGATTCACATGTAAAGCCAGATAAATTGGATAGATCAACTGGAGGTCCCTTTGCAGCAACCAATGAGGTTTTGGGATACTGCTCAGGCTTCCAATATGTTCCATCAGCATTGAGTTTCCTCTCAAAGGCAATACCCTCTTTCCTAGGGTTCCTGTTGAGGATCTGCTTTTTAAGCACATCACAAAGAGTCTGATGCCCTTTGAAGCTTTTGTACATGATTCTCATGTACAATTCCTTCATCCCTACATCATCAGTGATACTAGCAATGTCCTCAGATGAGGAATTAGCGATAGCAGAGACAAATGAAGAATTTGTAGCATTAGAAGCATTTGAACATTCAAGTGAAGAATTAGCAGATTTACGTTCAATGCACTTCAGACATGGAGGAACAAATTCTTCCTGAGTAGTGCTGATTTGTTGAGCACATAATGAATCGTGCTCCTTTTGAAGATCTTCATAACTCACTCTTAGCTTCTCAAGATCTTGCTTTCTTTGAAGAAATTCATAAGAAAGCTTCTCGTCATGAAGTGTCAAGACCCCGATCCTAAGCCACATCGATCTAGCATGTAACACATCATATCACTTTGCGGCCTCATGCACGGTATTCCCACGGGTGCCACCTTACCTGGCCCGGGACCATTTGCGCCTTTTGTCTCACATATACGATAGTGTCACTAGCATCCATATGACAGAGAACCCGGGCCGACATGACTAGTCATGAACCCAAAGTGGCACTAACTTATAGGGACATGCATACATGACCCAGCAACAAACGTGTCGGTCATCAGCGAGTGAATTCGGGCTGTAGCAACTGGGCTAGCAGGACTCCGGGAATCTGGGCTGTAGTAGGCTAACAGGACTCCGAAAGACACCGCGTGACATTTCCCCGAAGGGACAGACACAGGATTGAAGAAGGACACATGTCGGCCAGTCTAAGTGTTCCGGAGCAGTAGCAACTGGGCTACCAGGACTCTGGTAAATCGGGCTGTAGCGGACTACCATGGCTCCGTGGAAGCACTAGACTACATTTCCCCATAAGAGAGGCAACCAAGGATAGACAAGTAGGTTGTCGGATCCCACACATACCAAGCATTTCAATCATACACACAATATGCTCGATATGTGTAAATACAACATGGCATCACAACAAAACTCTACGACTCAAAGTATTTATTCAATAGGCTCCGGGGAGCGAGATATTACAAACATGGGTCTCATGACCCAACATTCAGAGCATACAAGTAATAGCACATGCGGAAGCGTAACTTGTCTGAGTACAGACAACTACAAAAGAAAAGGCTGAGAAGCCTGACTATCTACAAGACCTTGTCGAGGGCACAAGATCGTAGCTGAGGTAACAAGCTAAACGTCGAAGTCCACGCAGAACTACTAGCGAGACCGAAGTCTCTCTGCAAAAACATAAATTAAGCAAACATGAGTACAAATGTACCCAGCAAGACTTACATCAGAACTAGCTACATATGCATCGGTATCAACAAAGGGGTGGTGGAGTTAGACTGCAGCAAGCCAGCTTTGACTCAGTGGCTTTCCTGAACTACGACTGCAGGTAACTCTTTTAAGGTGGCGCACACGATTCCACATATTCACCATATCAATACACCACTATGGATCCGCTCCCGTCTCCCTACGAGAACGCCATCCATAGCACTCACACTTATCTTGCACATTTTAGAGTATTCACTTTCACTTGTCTATGAACTGTACAGGCAACCCAGAAGTCCTTTACCGCGGACACCGCTATTCGAATAGATCATTTATAACCTTGCAGGGGTGTACTTCTTCACACACGCTCTTGCCACTTACCACCATGTACACGTCGTGTATCTCAGCAACCTTCAGGCGGAAGCCTGGCGAGGGAGTCGGCCATGACCTGACTAACCACACAAGTCTCTAGTCCAGGTTTATCGCATATTTGAGTTCCATTCGCGAGGAGACACGGCCGGGGTGTCGCTCACAGCCCCAAACGATGAGAGCAGGGTTCCCACCAAACGGGCGTCCCGGTACACCGTGCCTCATATCTCTACTGCAACATAGCCCACCCCTAGGGTCAGTGCTACACACAGCCCCCAACACATATCCTACAAACACCAAAAACTAGTTACAACTCCTGGACAGAGCTTGAGGCGATTAATAAGCCAAGGGGGGTCGAGTTACCGGATCCCAATGTGTGGTAGTAACTGTTCATGGATCACAAACATAGAACTCAGTTCCTGAGGACGGCTGCAATGAGACAACCCACCATGTACTCCTACATGGCCTCTCATCGCTACCTTTACCAAATCGTGTTCACACACTTAGCTCTCAATAGTAGGACATGTTCACCACATTCCAATTCATTCCCGATGAATCAGACCTGACTCAACTCTAAGCAGTAGCAGGAATGACAACAAGCATGAATGAGTAGGCACATCAGGGCTCAAACAATTCCTACTCATGCTAGTGGGTTTCATCTATTTACTGTGGCAATGACAGGTCATGCAGAGGAAAGGGGTTCAACTACCGCAGCATGTAACAGTTGAATCGTTGTTGTCCTAATGCAGTAAAAGAGAGCAGGAGCGAGAGAGTGGGATTGTATCGGAATGAACAAGGGGGTTTTGCTTGCCTGGCACTTCTGAAGATAGTATAGCTCTTCATCGGTGTCATCGAACTCATTGTCGGAACGTCGTCTACTAAGAGGGGACAAATACCAGCAAACAAGGAAGAACACAATCAATGCAATGCACAATATGATGCATGATCATGACATGTCAATATGTTGTGATTTGAGCAAATGCAACTAAAACCAGAAGGGTTTGGGTCATTTTGAACCAAAGGTTCAACCCCAAATTCAAATTATGAATTTAAATAGTGTCTTATCATGTTTGAACTAAACAGCAAGTTTAAGTTATTTAAACATGCATGAAACCAGCACAGATGGATAGATTGGATTTTTCTTATCATTTTTCATATATAAATCTTTGCATTTGGAGTTATAGATTAATTTCTGTGATTTTAGATGTTTTGGGCATTTTCTGGAATTCCTGAATAAGAATAAATCCAAAAAAAGGTTAACTGCGTCAGCATGATGTCGATGTGACATCAACAGGTCAACAGACCGGGTCCAGGTCAAACCTGACGTGTGGGGTTCACACGTCAGTGACTAACTAACTAATCTAAATTAATTAGTGTTAAACTACTACTAACTAAAAATGTCAGTGGAGTTAATTAAACTTAATTAAAAACTAAACTAGGATTAGCTGGGGCCTGGGCCCACTTGTCAGCGACCCGGGGGAGGTCAAACCCTTGGTCAGCAGGGTCAAACCTGCCGGCGTTGAGTCGCTGGCGAGGCCGAGACGGCGGAGGGCGTCGGGATTCCTCCTCCGGTGACCAAATGGGCGGCCGTTAGGCTCTATGCAAAGCGCACGCTCACGCGCTTCCAACGCAGCAAGCGACGGTGGCTGGGGTGCATGCAAACGACACCGACAGCGAGAAGCGCGGTGGCCGGAGTTTGGTTAAGCTTGGGGTCAGCGTTGCGGTGCACTGTAGGACATGCCGGTGGGTGGGTTAGCTTCCTGGGAGCGTGCTGAGTGCGTTTATAGGTTCAGACGCGAGTGGCGGTGGCTAGAACGACGGCGGTGACATGCACGGCAGAGCCGATCCCTCGGCCATGGCGGAGATGCGTCCTGGAGCTCACGAACGCGAGGGGGGTTCGGCGTGGAAGCTCACAGCGATCACGTTGAAGAGGTCAGCGGCTCGGGGGAGGTCCGGTGCGGGCGGAACGACGAAGCCGATCTCCGGCGTCCGGAGGAAGAAGATGATAGCGAGGATGGTGCTATGGGGCTTCTGGCGTCACGTGGGTTGGTGGAGACAAAGAGGAAGGCACGGCGGTTCTTCTGGAAGCATCAGCGAGGTGAGGGGTGGACAATGGCTGTGGTGGTTCTTGTTGGCGCTCTCAGGTGCTCGTGGTCGATCACGGGAGAGAGAGAGCAGAGGAGGAGGAGGGGGTAAAGAGAGAGGGGCGGTCAGGGGGGGTGTCAGGCGCTCGGGGCCGTCTCCAATAGCAGCGGCAAGCAGGAGCTGGCAAGCGCGTGCGTGCGCACCGCGGCCACACGCACTCCTGCCTACTGGCAGGAGGTTAGGGGTGACTGGCACCTGGGCCTCATGGGTTGGCTGTCCACTGGGCTGGCCAGGTAAGCCCAGGTAAATCTCTCTCTCTCTTCTCTGTTTTCTAATTTCTTTTCTGTAATTTGTTTTGGGTTTAGTTTTAACACCAAACCATTTTATAAAATCCTGAAAATAATTATGTGGCTAGAACTAAATATACCAAACCACATAAAATGTTCCAGAATTATTGGACATATATTAATTATATAAAAATATATATCCAATGCAAATAGTTATTGAATCAATTCAAAGGCCCAAAATAAATGTTTCCGAGATACCAAAAATATTGGTTTGAATTTTACCTCTTGCCAATATTTTCAGAGACTAAGAGAAACATTTTCTTGGACTTCTTTGAAGAGATTTTAATGTTGATTATTTCTGAAGTGATTTATGAGGGTTTCAACTAACCTCAATTCAAATTTCATAAACATAAATATGATGATGACATGATGAGATGCAAAGACAAACAAGGCTAATCTAGGGATGTGACAACTCACCCCCACTAAGCAAGAATCTCGTCCCGAGATTCAAGCATAGGGTAAGATGGAAGGGGAACGCAAACTAACACAATCTTCATGATCCAGGTGGCACTTCATAATAACATTGATTCGATCACCATCATTGTCTCGATGTCTTGCCCCGATAACTCCAACTAACATGACAAAGAGAGGAAAGAGAAAACTCTAGAAGGATCGATCTTATCGAAGATCGAACAACTCAGGATCAACTCATGGAGTGAGACGCTGAAACAACTCTCGAGCTGAGACACGAAGCATACGTCCAGAGGGATGGCGTGAAACACATGACAAAGGTTCACTAGGTAGGCAACAATTCCACACCTAAGAGGGTGGTGAACGGTTGCCAACGTAGCAAGGAGTTGAGTTGCCATGACACCAAAACAAGACATCTTGGAGGAGGGTGATCCATAGAATTATTCCCTTAAGTGGCAAAAAGAATTACCTTTGATGCATAGATCATTGAAATTGTGTAAACCAGCCTAAGGAAAATCACAAATGATCATTTGTAGGCCTTTTGGAGAAATGGCATACTTGGGTTAGAGAGAGAACTGGAGTTATAAGACAACTCAGCAAATGGAAAGCACATTCTGGATGATGCCGAGAATATAACCCAGTGGTTGAGCGTGCTCTCAAGAACTTGAGCATTTCCTTACTCATCAAGGTCTTACCAACATCCGTGTCGAGGATCCTAGCAACACATCCTACTACCATGATGAATAGTGATGGACGATGCGGATACAAAGGAAGACAACACTTTCTCAAATTTTTCCTTACCAATGCCAAGGAACAAAACCTGGATGATCGACCGAGAGACATTTAGCACTCCGCTTCTAATGTTCTCCTTGATGTTCTAGCTACCACAGTCATGCTTAAAAAACATCAACATGGCCATCAAGTAAAGGTCGGACTTCGGGAGCACAAAATTCATAAGGAACAACTTCTAGAATAAGTCATGCAAAATCCTCATGGGAAGTGACCAAACGGCTTAAACAAGATACTACAATAATAGTGCTTCCAGCTAGGTGTGTCCACTTCACTGGAACCTATATCATAGTTCTTGGGAGAAGTTCCAACCATCATATCTGCCTGAGATTCAGATCTGGTTGGTAACAGGGTAATTCAGACAACGTGTCTGGAAAAGAAAGTTTGCAACACAAACCGATGAGATGACGTTGTGAGATTCTCGGGGAGTGAACTACGATAGCAAGCTCCAAAACATGAGCTGGTTCTGCTACAACATGTGAACACGTTGTCCGAGACAAGCATGACCACATAGTAGTCTTATAATAAAACACTACCAAGTTCAGAAGGGGAACCATCATCGAGGATATCGAAGTCCTTGCATAAGTCTTGCTCTTAAGAAGAAACTTCTTCTCCTTAAACAAATCAATCGGTGTGCTAGGAAACACATATGGAATGGAGGTAGCCAACCTATCGAACCATAGAGTACTTTGCATATAGGCGTGACTAACTTGGGACGTTTCCAGAGGAAGCAAAAACAATCTTTCTCGGATCCACGGCGACAACTTACATCAAGTGCACATGAATTAAAGAAAGTCACTTCTTTCATCCAAACATATCCTTCATGAGATAGTATGAAGAAAATGCTTTCAAAAGTTTCCAACACTAGCTTAATGTTCAACAAAATCATGGAGGAGATAAGGATGTTGTCGATGGGATCAACAACAATTCATCTAGGTTTTCATATAAATGGAATTCCATAATTAAGTGAACACGGTCATAGCATTGGTCAGACCCAAAGAATATAATGGTGTATGCTCGAGGAATCAACCATGAGTAAGACAACGTTACGAATATCGTTGGCTCCGATTTGATTTGACGATAGCCCACACTCAAATCAAGATTTTGACAAGGCAATAGATCCAACAACTGATCACGAGGGTCGGTCGATGAAAATATCATATTTCTTCAACACACACACACACACACATAAAGGATATTCCTTAGGAATGAACTAAGTCAGATAAGCTTTTATCTTCCAACTCTCCAAGTTGTTGTTTAGCTTAACCAACTAGCTCAGGGGTATCCAACAAGGACTCTTGGAGAAGGGGTGGTTACAAGGAACCAACTTGATCACGAACTCAACATAACGGTCAGGTGACGACCCGGTGATACTTCTGAGAAGATAATCGGAAAATCACGAACCACCAATATGTTACTAAGCTCAAGAACAATCTTGATTTCCAGGTCAAGACGATATGATCCAATGAGCGAGGTTTGACAAAAATCCTAGGTCATCAATCGAGGAGTGCAACAGGAAAGTGGGCTAGGTAGCACGACTAATCTTAGAATGGTGATTCAATAACCAACACACTAAGAATGAGAATATTGTCCATTTACTACCAAGCAACGAGTTGCTCGGAGTATTGATTTCACACATCACAATTCACTTGTCGGCATTCCGGTTACAACAACACGAGGACCGAGGAATGAATGATGATGGTGAGAAGTATCACTACGTCAAGAATTCATGAGAGTTGGTGCAATTCTCATGACAATTCAGACATAAAGGGGGTAATACTCCAAGGTAGAATAGTACAAAAGCTGGATTGGCATTTGATCTTCGGAATACAACTAGAGACTCAAAGGAACATATGGTTTTTTGAGTTGCGAATGCATAGATTTAGTATGCCAAACAAGTTCAACATATTTCTTCCGGATAACCCATGCAGAAAAGGTAGGACTGGCAGGGTCACAGCATAGAATCGAGAACTCGTCAAGAGCACTCTGGTTGTGATCTTTCAGTTCAACGAGGAACTTCATCCAGAAGCAGTTCATGGTATTTGGAAGAAGGAGACACCACAAACCTCGAGGACTATCACAAAGGTTACCAATAACCTAAAGGAACTAGCAAACACTATCAACATGAAGTAAGTAGTGTGAATCTCGGGTTCAGAAACCCAGGAGTAGAATGCCTACTAACTAAGTGGCATCACGGGATGCTTTTGAGAATGATGGCCAGAATTATCACACTGGGATCACAAAACATGGCTAGGTTACTAGGTGATTCCCAAGACACCTAGGGTCATAATACTAGCTCCAACATATGTGTCGAGGTAATGGAGTACCTCAACTCAGCAATTAGTGTGGTTAGTCTGGCCCAAAAGGATCATCGGGAACGGGAAGAAGGGATTTGCAAATGCATCTGACTATTTAGAAACTTGGGATGACTCAGACAGCATAACGGCTGTAAATGCTCAAAAAGATTTGAGACACCCTGCAAAATAGTGGCATGACCACTCAACATCACAATATCGAGGTTCTGAGGCCAGCTATGAACATACAGAAGTAGAAGAAACTAAATTGAGACTTGAATCCAACAATTCTATAAGTCTACGGATTAGTAATACGTGATCCTGATAGAAAGAAGAGAAAGCCTAGTTCCTTAACCCCGTAGGAAAGATAAGATGACTCGGATCAGAAGGCATAAGGTATAAGGAGTAAAAAGAGCCTTACATTCCATACCACAATCAATTCCCTTATATAACTAAAGAATTTCTAGACTCAACTTCGACCAGTTTGGCTTGGTAATCCGACAGTCAGTCAGGCTCTGATACCAAAGCTGTCAGGACCCAGATCCTAAGCCACATCGATCTAGAATGTAACACATCATATCATTTTGCGGCCTCATGCACGGTATTCCCACGAGTGCCACCTTACCTGGCTCGGGTTCTCTGTCATATGGATGCTAGCAACACTATCATATACATGAGCCAAAAGGCGCAAACGGTCCCGGGCCAGGTAAGGTGGTACTCATGGGAATACCGTGCGTGAGGCCGCAAAGTGATATGATGTGTTACATGCTAGATCGATGTGGCTTAGGATCGGGGTCCTGACATGAAGGGTGTCATACTTGGACTGAAGACTCTCAGCCAAAGCTTTTGACTAATCCATTTCTTCACCCAACATATCATCGCTCTTATTTAGCATGTATTGAACTTTTTCCAAAGCCCTTTGTTGTTTAGTGGCAATGGAAGCAAGTTTGACATAGCTGGGTCCAAATTCATCTCCAGATTCATCATCACTAGACTCGGATAGGTAGCATTCGGTTACCTTAGCACCTTTTGCCATAAGGCATGGTGAAGAAGATGATGATTCTGGTTCGAATGTCATCGCATTGAGAGATTCCTTGTAATCCTCAAACCAAGGATCGTGACATGTTCAATGACCTTCATAGACCTTAGAGAGTCGGTCCCAGATTATCTTCGCGTGATTGAGATGCATGACGTTCCTGAACTGATTTTGGGACAAACAGGAGCAGATGACATCCTTCGCTGTGAGATTGAGTAGAGTGTACTTGTGAATGTCATCAGCCTCCGCCATCTTGCATAGATCGGTAAGACCAATCTCAGTGACGGTCCACAGTTCGTTGTCCATAGCATGAGTCGCTTCTTCATCATGGCCTTCCACCGAGGACACTCATGACCGTCAAAGATTGGGCAGGATACATTCCTCATTCCTGCAGTCGACATAACTAAAACTCCAGGCGGTTAAACCAAAATCACATAGAACAAGGGAGTACC
The DNA here is from genome assembly GCF_002162155.2 of Triticum dicoccoides. Classification (NCBI taxonomy): domain Eukaryota; kingdom Viridiplantae; phylum Streptophyta; class Magnoliopsida; order Poales; family Poaceae; genus Triticum; species Triticum dicoccoides. The sequence continues at coordinate 307,144,385 of NC_041383.1, read as the reverse complement.
TTGCTCTGATATCAATTGAAAGTGCGTTATATCGACTAGAGGGGTGTGAATAGGCGATTTTTATGAATTCTTCACTGAGGAATTTGCTGGTGAGGAAATTCCTAAATGAAGAACTACTTGAAGCGGAATAAGTACTCAAAAGTAAACATAGCAGAACACAAGCATAGTCATCATGATGAAATTAAGACAAGCACAGAGTACAGAAAGCGTAAGCACGGGATAACACAGGATGAAGACGAACAGACTGAAGAAGTTGAACTGAGGAAATTGAGAAAGTCTTCAGTCAAAGTCTTAACAGATATGAACAAGCACACAACAACTTAAATGAGGAAATGAAAGAGTTGAGGAAATAGAACCAGTATGCTTGGTGAAGACAATGATTTGGTAGACCAGTCCCAGCTGTTGTCTCAGTTGTACGTCTGGTTGGAGCGGCCGAGTATTTAAACTCAAGGACACACAGTCCCAGACACACAGTCCTCATAGTATTCTCCTTGAGATAAGGTCACACAGACCTCGCCCAATCACTCGTGGTAAGTCTTCAGGTGACTTCCAAACCTTCACAGACTAGGTCACTCGGCGATCCACAATTCCTCTTGGATGCTCTAGACCATGACGCCTAACCGTCTGGAAGAAGCATAGTCTCAAAGGTAACAAGTGTCGGATCCACGCAGGATCAATCTCTTCAGTGATGCTCAATCACTTTGGGTTGTAGGTGTGTTGGGTTTGGGTTTTCCTCACTTGATGATTTTCGCTCAAAGTCCTCGGAGGATGGGATGTTCTCAAATGACAAGTGTCAGATTCTCTCGGAGTAGCCAACCAGCTAGTGGTTGTAGGGGCGGTTATTTATAGCCTAGGGAGCATCCCGGCATGATAAGACATAAATGCCCTTCAATGATATGACCGTTAGGTGGGTAGATATTTTGGGACAGCTGGCGCGTAGCACAACAACGGTCGGAAATTTGACTCTCAAATTCCTCAGGGCTGTCATGTTCCTCACTGTGTAGGCAATCCGCACTGGCGAATTCCTAACTCCTCAGTCAGAACAAATTCCTCAGAGACCAGAAGAACTTCGTCTCTGTCACTAAAGAATATGACTGAACTGTATGAGATTTCCAATGGCTTCACTCGAAGGGATTGGTAGGTGTAGGATTTCGAGTTGAGCATCACATGGAAATTTTTCCTTAGTATTTCCTCGACCCCCTTTAACAGTACGGTGTTTCCTATGACTCAAGAAAGAGAAAATGAAACTACAAAAACAAAAGTCTTCACGCTTCATGTTCCTCGAATGATTGCCAAGTCTTCAAGGTCACACCAATTTCTTCACTTTCAAAGTCTTCAGAAAGTCTTCAGAAATCCAAAGTCTTTAGTTGAAGAACTTCATTTTTAGGGGTTGACTTTCTCTGTAAATATCAAACTCCTCATAGACTTATAGACCTGTGTACACTCACACGCGCATCAGTCCCTTAACCTATAAGTCTTCAATACACCAAAATCACTAAGGGGCACTAGATGCACTTACGCTGGGCCATACCAGGTTGTGCTGGAGCCACGCAGTGGGCCGCAGGCAGGCAAGTCTGGGTACCCCCATATCCAGAACGCGTACATTGAGAAATGGTGTGATTTTTTCTGGAGGAAGACAAAGTGGAGGGGTGGCTGGAATAAGTGAGGGGACCCACGTGCGACCCACAAGCCCTCTAGGCGCACCCTGGGGGTGGGCATGCCTTGGGGGCTTGTGGCCCACTAGTGCACCCCCCCTGAGGTGTGTTCAATACTAAAAATTCTTAAATATTATGGAAAAAACATACTAAATTTTTAGGGCATTTGGAGAACTTTTATTTCCTGGTCATTTTTTATTGCACGGATAATTCAAAAAACGGAAAAATAATAGTATTTTTGCTCTGTTAATTCTAAATAACAGAAAGTAAAGATTGGGTACAGGTAATACTTGTGCCCGTCAAAAGTATTACTAAATTCATCCATCTCATGCCTGTCAAGAGGAATCCATTCACAACGTTGATCAAGTCTTATTAACAAACTTCTTCCGAACGACATGAAACCAAAGAATCTTCGTATAACACTAGGTTACCTCAACGGGTATATGCATGTCCCCAACAATAAGAATATCACTTTTTTTTACAGTAGGAAGAGGGAGTTTAAAACCTCCAATAGTAATTGTTGATTTTTTTAATAGAATTGATACTATTCACTTGAGGTTGTCTTCAGGAAGTGTACCATATGCTCATTACCATTAACATGAAAAGGGGCATTGCCCTTGTTGCAATCAATAACAGCTCCTGCAGTATTCAAAAAGAGTGTACCAAGGATGATCGACATACTGTCATCCTCGGGTATATCAAGAATAACAAAGTCCGTCAAAATAGTAACATTTGCAACTACTATAGGCACATCCTTGCAAATACCGATGGGTATAGCGGTTGATTTATCATCCATTTGCAAAGAGATTCCAGTGGGTGTCAACTTATTCAATTCAAGTCCACGATATAAAGAGAAAGGCATAACACTAACACTGTCTCCTAAATCGCATAAAGAAGTTTTAACATGGTTTCTTTTAAAGGAGCATGGTATAGTTTGTATTCCTGGATCTCCTAGTTTCTTTAGTATTCCACCCTTAAATGTATAATTAGAAATCATGGTGGAAATTTCAGCTTCTGGTATCTTTCTTTTATTAGTAACAATATCTTTCATATACTTAGCATAAGGAGACATTTTCGGAATATCAGTCAAACACATACACAAAAAGATAGGTCTAAGCATTTCAACAAAGCACTCAAAGTCCTCATCATCCTTTTTCTTGGATGTTTAGGAGGAAAGGGCATGGGTTTCTGAACCCATCGTTCTCTTTCTTTTCCATGTTTCCTAGCAATGAAGTCTCTAGTATCATATCTTTTATTCTTAGGTTGTGGGTTATCAAGATCAACAGATGGTTCTATCTCCACATCATTATCATTACTAGGCTGAGCATCATCATGAACATCGTCATTATCATTATTACTAGGTTCATGTTCATCACCTGATTGTGTTTCAGCATCAGAAATAAAATATAATTTGGATTCTTGGGTGTGTCTATAACAAGTTCACTAGAAGCATGCAAGGTCCTATCATCATTCTTTTTCTTTTTAGCTGGCCTGGGTGCCTCAATATTAATTCTCTAAGAGTCTTGTTCAACTCTCTTAGGGGTTGCTGAGTCATTTTACCACCTCTAGTAATAATTCTAACAACATTATCATTCATCTTATTATTCATTTCATTGAGCAAATCATTTTTGTGCCTTGAGAACTTGTTCTACTTGAGTTTTTACCATGGAAGCATATTGACTAACAAACTTGAGACCATTAACGGTTCTACACATATAGTCACCCAAGTGTTCAAGCATATAAGCATTTCTTTTCAATTGTCTACTAACATATGCATTGAAGTTTCCTTGTTTAACAATAAGGTTATCAAATTCATCCAAGCATTGACTGGTAGACTTGTTATGAATAATATCGCCTTCATCAAATCTATAGAGAGAATTTACCTCTGCTACTTGTGTCGCGTTATCAAGACCATGTAGTTCTTCAATAGGTGGTAAATTCTTAACATCTTCAGCTTTAATACCTTTTTCTTTCATAGATTTCTTTGCCCCTTGCATATCTTCATGATTAGAAATAGAATACCCCTCTTCTTCAGAGTTGGCTTAGGTGGTGGTTCGGGAAGAGTCCAATCATTATCATTACTCAATATATTATTCAGTAGTACTTCAGCTTGTTCAGCAGTTCGTTCCCTGAAAACACAACCAGCACAACTATCTATGTGGTCCCTACAAGCATCGGTTAGTCGATTATAAAAGATATCAAGTATTTCATTTTTCTTGAGAGGATGATCAGGCAAAGTAGTAAGTAACAGGAGAAGCCTCCCCAAGCTTGTGGGAGACTCTCTTCTTCAATTTGCACAAAGTTAAATATTTCCTGTAAAGCGGCTTGTTTCTTATGGGCGAGAAAAATATTTTTTAGAGAAGTAATATATCATATCCTGGGGACTACACACAGAGGACCCACAAGTATATGGGGTTAATTGTAGCCTTTTCGATGAGTAAGAGTGTCGAATCCAACGAGGAGCAGAAGGAAATGACAAGTGGTTTTCAGCAAGGTTGAAAGGATCGAGAAGAGGTGTCTAGAGGGGGCGTTATTAGACCCTCAACAAACAAAGTTAGCAGTTTTTAAGTTTATCAAGTTGAGGTGGCAGATCAACACAATTTCAAGCACACACAATGCAATTCAAGCAAGCATGCAAAGAGTATATGAGTAGCGGAAAGTAAAGCATGCAACTTGCAAGAAAGTAAAGGGATGGGATTGGAGTGTGCAAACGCAATTGGAGACATGGAGATTTTTAGCGTGGTTCCTATAGGTGGTGCTATTGTACATCCACGTTGATGGAGACTTCAACCCACTGGGGGTAACGGTTGCGCGAGTCCACGGAGGGCTCCACCCACAAAGGGTCCACGAAGAAGCAACCTCGTCTATCCCATCATGGCCATCGCCCACGAAGGACTTGCCTCACTAGGGTAGATCTTCACGAAGTAGGTGATCTCCTTGCCCTTACAAACTCCTTGGTTCAACTCCACAATCTTGACGGAGGCTCCCAAGTGACACCTAAACAATCTAGGAGACACCACTCTCAAAAAGATAATAGATGGTGTGTTGTTGATGAACTCCTTGCTCTTGTGCTTCAAATGACAGTCTCCCCAACACTCAACTCTCTCTCACAGATTTGGTTATGGTGGAAAGATGATTTGACTGGAAAGCAACTTGGGGAAGGCTAGAGATCAAGATTCATATGGTAGGATTGGAATATCTTGGCCTTAACACATGAGTAGGTGGTTCTCTCTCAGAAAATGAGTAGTGGAAGTGTAGGTTTGTTCTGATCGCTCTCTCCACGAATGAAGAGTGGGTGGAGGGGTATATATAGCCTCCACACAAAATCTATCCGTTACACACAGATTCCCAAACTCGGTGGGACCAAATCAGCAATCTCGGTTAGACCGATTTAGTTCAAAATGTGAACATTCGGAATTTCGGTGGGACCGATATAGTCATCTTGGTGCGACCGATGTGCAGGGGTTAGGGTAAAACCTCAACTCGGTTTGACCGATTACACAAACTCGGTGAGACCAATTTTGGTAATAAGTAAACAGAGGATTGGTCAAGCAAACTCGGTGGGACCGACTGCACCAACTCGGTTAGACCAAAGTGTTACACCAGATCACAGAGAGATTGCAAGCCCATCTCAAATGAGACCGAGATCCCATCGGTGAGACCGAAGTGTCTAGGGTTTGACAGTGGCTGAATATGATGAAACTAGGTGGCGCCGGATGGACAAAATCAGTGGGGTCGAGTTTGACATTTAGGTTTAGGACAAATGTGGATGTGAGAAAGTGGCTGAGGGTTTTTGGAGCATATCACTAAGCACTTTGAGCAAACAAGCCATTAAGCAACACCTCATCCCCTTCTAATAGTATTGGCTTTCCTATGGACTCAATGTGATCTTGGATCACTGAAATGACAATGCAGAGTCTTGAGCTTTTGCCAATATTTGTCCTTAGCATCTTGAAGGGGTTCCAAATCCTTTTGTCCATGTCCATGCTACTCCAATTTTGAACTTATCTGAAATATACTAGGTAAAGGTATTAGTCCAACAAGGGATATGTTGTCATGAATTACCAAAATCACCCAGGGAGCACTTGTGCTTTCAAAGGTAATGTCTGCAAGTGCTGAAATTGTAAGTAACAGAGTAGTTTGATAGCAAGATAATTTGTAACGAGCAAGTAGCGGCAGTAGTAACAAAAGTGCAGCAAGGTAGCCCAATCCTTTTGAGGCAAAGGACAGGCCAAAATGTTCTCTTATGATAAGCAAAGTGTTCTTGACGGTACACGCGAATTTCATCTAGTCACTTTCATCATGTTGGCTCAATTCGTGTTCGCTACTTTGATAATTTGGTATGCGGGTGGACCGGTGCTTAGGTGTTGTTCTTACTTGAACAAATCTCCTACGTATGATTAACCCCCTCACAAGCATCCGCAACTACGAGAAAAGTATTAAGAATAAATTCTAACCATAGCATTAAACTTCTGGATCCAATCGATCCCTTACCGAATAGCGCATAAACTAGGGTTTAAGCTTCTGTCACTCTCGCAACCCATCATCTAATAACTACTCCACAATGCATTCCCTTAGGCCCAAATATGGTGAAGTGCCATGTAGTCGATGTTCACATGACACCACTAAGGGAATCACAACATACATATCATCAAAATATCGAACACATATCAAGTTCACATGATTACTTGCAACATGATTTCTCCCGTGACCTCAAGAACAAAAGTAAATACTCACAAATGATAATCATGCTCAAGACCAGAGGGGTATTAAATAGCATAATGTATCTGAACATATAATCTTCCACCAAATAAACCATATAGTAATCAACTACAAGATGTAATCAACACTACTAGTCACCCACAAGCACCAATCTATAGTTCCGGTACAAAGATTGAACACAAGAGATGAACTAGGCTTTGAGAGGAGTTGGTGTTGTCGAAGATTTTGATGGAGATATCCCTCCCCAAGATGGGAGACTTGTTGGTGATGACAATGATGATGATTTCCCCCTTTGCGAGGGAAGTTCCCCTGGCAGAATCGCTCCGCCGGAGGGCAAAAGTGCTCCTGCCCAAGTTCCGCCTCGAAACGGCGTTGCTTCGTCCCGAAAGTCCTCTCCTTATTTTTTTTGTAGGTCAAAATGACTTATGTACCAGAAGAGGGGCACCGGAGGTGGGCCGAGGTGAGCATAACCCACTAGGGTGCGCCTAGGCTCCCTGGCGTGCCCACGTGGGTTATGCCCACTGTCACATCCCTAGCTTCTGGTGCTGCCTAGTGTTTGCATCTTGCTTGCATCATGTTTAACTTTCATGGAAATTTGAAATGGGGATGTTCAAACCCTAGCATCAAAATGAATTCAAATAGGTTCAACCAAAATATTTTTCAATGATTTCAAAATGCCCTTTAAAAATGTTCATCATTTCTGGATCAAGGTGGGAGCATCTACCAAAAATGGTTCACATTTTTGCAGGACATATTTGGACTTTGAATTAATCCAAACATATTTGAATTGGGGCTATTTAAATGCTATGTATATTTTAGATGCTCCAAAAATGTTGGAAATTGTTAAGGGTCACTGGAATAATTCAGAAAGCACCCATAATTATTTCCAGGATTTTATGAAATGGTTTAGCATTATTACTAAACCAAAACAGAGAAACAAAATAGAAAACAGAAACAAGAGAGAGAGAGAGAGAGAGAGAAGTGCTTACCTGTGCAGCCGACCAGCCACCAGAGCCGGCCCAGCTCCTGTGCTGGTCCAGCACTGTGCGGCCCAGCCCACCGCAGCCGCCACTGTCTTCAACCTCCTGCCAGTAGGCAGGAGGGCGTGTGCCCGATGCGCGCGTGCGCATGCGCCAGCCACCTCATGCTTGCCGCTTGCTGCTGGACATCGCTAGGTGTGCCACGCGGACCCCAAAG
>NC_041383.1:307120032-307136698 GCF_002162155.2 Triticum dicoccoides | reverse complement strand
CGCCTCTCCCTCTCGCACACCCGAGCGGCACCGTCGCCACCACTCGCCGCTGCCGCGTCCTGAGCCACCTCCTCGCCTCCCCAACGTATCCATTGGCTCCGCCACATCGCCCTGGAGATCCAAGCCAACGGAGGCAAGCCCGGAAGCCCTGGAACGTCGCCAGCATCATCGTCTTCACCGTCGGGCACCGAAGATCGACGCCGCCGATTCGTCGTTGCCGATTCGTCGTCCACAGGGCCTCCCCGAGCTCGCTGACCCCCTCTCCGACCCCGCTGTGAGCTCCTCTTCCTCTCCCCCTAGCTCCCGTGCTCATTTGGCCTCCGTAGCCGCTGTTTCCACCTCACCCAAAAGCTCCCCGCCGCCGGCCATGGCGCCGTCGTGGCTAGAGCCACAGTGGCTCGAAGCCAACCTCACTGTTGTGCTCAGCGCAGCACCAGGAGCCCGTAGCCACCACCAGCTCCTCCTCCCGTGCACCGTAGCGTCGAACCCAACCTCGTCCGAACTCCGGTCGCTGCTGTCGAGCTCGCCGACGTTGTTTCCGGCGTCCCCGTGTCCAACCACTTGCACCACTGGATGCGGCAGCTCCCCAGCTACGCGTAGCACGTCTCCATCGGGGATTTGGTCACCGGAGGACCAAATCCGAGGCCCTCCGCCGCGTCTGACCTCGTCGGCGTCGAGTCTCCGGCAGGTTTGACCCCGCTGACCAGGGGTTTGACCTCCCTGGGGTCAACACGCGTGGGCCCCGCCCCTGACTAGATTAGTTTAGGACTAATTACCCCTGCTGACACTCACAGTGGGCCCAGTGGCTATTAATTTGATTAGTTAGAATTAATTAACCCTGTTAGTTACTTGTGTCACTGACGTGTGGACCCCGCTGGTCAGGTTTGACCTGGACTGGGTTAGTTGACCTGCTGACGTCATCATGATGTCATGCTGACGCAGTAAACTCTTTCTGGAAGTAGTTTAATTCTAAAATAGCCACGAAATTCTAGAAAATGTTATAAACTTCTAAAAATCATATAAAATCAACCGTAACTCAGAATGAAATAAATTATATATGAAAAATGATCAGAAAAATCCAATCTATCCATCTGTACCATTTTCATGCATGTTAGAACAACTTATGACTACTGTTTAGGATAATTCAATTAAATGGCATGTAATAAATCACATATGGAGTTTGAATTTGAATCTTTGATTCAAACCAACTTCATTTAATCTGGTTTTAGTTGCATCAGCTCAAATCATAAGAATATTGCCATGTAATGAGCATGCATCATATTGTGCATTGCATTGATTGTGTTTCCTTCTGTGTTGCCGGTATTTGTCCCCTCTCATTAGACGTGATACCGACGACGAGATCGATGACACTGATGAAGAGCTATACTATCTTCAGAAGTGCCAGGCAAGCAAAACCCCCTTGTTCATTCCGATACAATCCCACTCTCTCGCTCATGCTCTCTTTTAGTGCATTAGGACAACAACGATTCATTTGTAGGAGTTGTTTGAGCCCTGTTGTGCCTACTCATTCATGCTTGTTTGTCATGCCTGCTACTGCTTAGAGTTGATTCAGGTCTGATTCATCGGGGATGAATCAGAGGTGTGTGAACATGTCCTATTGCGTGTGAGCTAAGTGTGTGAACACGATTTGGTAAAGGTAGCGGTGAGAGGCCATGTAGGAGTACATGGTGGGTTGTCTCATTGAAACCGTCCTCAGGAACTGAGTTCTGTGTTTGTGATCCATGAACAGTTACTACCACACATTGGGCTCCGGGCACTCGAAGCTCTCTCGACTTATTAATCAACTTGATCTCTGTCCAGGAGTTGCAACTAGTTTCTGGTGTTTGTAGGTAGTGTTAGTAGTCTACCAAGTGGCACCCGATACAGGTGGGCTTGGGACAGACTAGGCACCATGGCACGGTGTACCAAGCGTAGATCCACCCGTCGAGGTGGGCTTGGGAACCCTGCACACATCTTTTGGGGCCGTGAGCAACACCCCGGTCGGATCTCCTTGCGGATGGAACCCGAATAGGCGATAAACCTGGACAAGAGACTTGTGTGGTTAGTCAGGTCGTGGCCGACACCCTCGCTGGGCTTCTGCTTGAAGGTTGCCGAGTACATGTCGTGTAAACGACGGTAAGTGGTGAGAGAGTGTGTGAAGAAGTACACCCCTGCAGGGTTAACATCATCTATTCGAATAGCCGTGTCCGCGGTAAAGGACTTCTGGGTTGCCTGTACAGTTCATAGACAAGTGAAAGTGGATACTCTAAAATACGCAAGATAAGCGTGAGTGCTATGGATGGCGTTCTCGTAGGGAGACGGTGTTGGAAATATGCCCTAGAGGCAATAATAAAAGGATTATTGCTATATTTCTTTGTTCATGATAGTTGTCTTTTATTCATGCTATAATTGTATTATCCGGAAATTGTAATACACGTGTGAATACTTAGACCACAACATGTCCCTAGTGAGCCTCTAGTTGACTTGCTCGTTGATCAACAGATAGTCATGGTTTCCTGACTATGGACATTGGATGTCGTTGATAACGGGATCACATCATTAAGAGAATGATGTGATGGACAAGACCCAATCCTAAGCATAGCACAAGATCGTGTAGTTCGTTTTGCTAGAGCTTTTCCAATGTCAAGTATCTCTTCCTTAGACCATGAGATCGTGTAACTCCCGGATACCGTAGAAGTGCTTTGGGTGTACCAAACGTCACAACGTAATTGGGTGACTATAAAGGTGCACTATAGGTATCTCTGAAAGTGTCTGTTGGGTTGACACGGATCGAGACTGGGATTTGTCACTCCGTATAATGGAGAGGTATCACTGGGCCCACTCGGTAGTGCATCATCATAATGAGCTCAAAGTGACCAAGTGTCTGGTCACGGGATCATGCATTACGGTACGAGTAAAGTGACTTGCCGGCAATGAGATTGAATGAGGTATTGGGATACCGACGATCGAATCTCGGGCAAGTAACATACCGTCTGACAAAGGGAATAGTATACGAGGTTGTTTGAATCCTCGACATCGTGGTTCATCCAATGAGATCATCGAGGAGTATGTAGGAGCCAACATGGGTATCCAGATCCCGCTGTTGGTTATTGACCGGAGAGTTGTCTCAGTCATGTCTGCATGTCTCCCGAACCCGTAGGGTCTACACACTTAAGGTTCGGTGACGCTAGGGTTGTATGAATATGAGTATGCAGCAAACCGAATGTTGTTCGGATTCCCGGATGAGATCCCGGACGTCATGAGGAGTTCCGGAATGGTCCGGAGGTAAAGAATTATATATAGGAAGTGCTGTTTCGGCCATCGGGAAAGTTTCGGGGTCACCCGGTATTGTACCGGGACCACCGGAAGGGTCCCGGGGGTCCACCGGGTGGGGCCACCTATCCCAGAGGGCCCCGTGGGCTGAAGTGGGAGGGGAACCAGCCCCTAGTGGGCTGGTGCGCCCCCCCCCCCCTTTGGGCCCCCCTGCGCCTAGGGTTGGAAACCCTAGGGCGGGGGGGCGCACCACTTGCCTTGGGGGGCACTCCACCCCCCTGGCCGCCGCCCCCTTGGGAGATTCCCGTCTCCAGGGCCGGCGCCCCCCCAGGGGGGCTATATAAAGGAGGGGGGAGGGAGGGCAGCCACACCCTGAGTCTTGGTGCCTCCCTCCCCCTGCTACACCTCTTCCTCCTCCCGCAATTGCTTGGCGAAGCCCTGCCAGAGTCCTGCTGCATCCACCACCACGCCGTCGTGCTGCTGGATCTTCATCAATCTCTCCTTCCCCCTTGCTGGATCAAGATGGAGGAGACGTCACGCTGACCATACGTGTGTTGAACACGGAGGTGCCGTCCGTTCGGCGCTAGGATCTCCGGTGATAGGATCACGACGAGAACGACTACCTCAACCCCGTTCTATTGAACGCTTCCGCACGCGATCTACAAGTGGTATGTAGATGCATCTCTCTCTCTCTCTCGTTGCTAGATGAACTCATAGATTGATCTTGGTGAACGTAGGAAAATTTTTATTTTATGCAACGTTCCCCAACAGTGGCATCATGAGCTAGGTCTATGCATAGTTCTCTATTGCACGAGTAGAACACAAATCTATTGTGGGCGTAGATCTTGTCAACTTTCTTGCCACTACTAGTCTTTTCTTGCTTCAGCGGTATTGTGGGATGAAGCGGCCCGGACTGACCTTACACGTACGCTTACGTGAGACAGGTTCCACCGACTGACATGCACTAGTTGCATAAGGTGGCTAGCGGGTGTCTGTCTCTCCTACTTTAGTTGGAACGGATTAGATGAAAAGGGTCCTTATGAAGGGTAAATAGAAGTTGACAAAAATCACGTTGTGGTTATTCGTAGGTAAGAAAACGTTCTTGCTAGAACCCAATTGCAGCCACGTAAAAGATGCAACAACAATTAGAGGACGTCTAACTTGTTTTTGCAGCAGTTGTCATGTGATGTGATATGGCCAGAAGTTGTGATGAATGATGAATGATATTGTGATGTATTAGATCATGTTCATGTAATAGGAATCACGACTTGCATGTCGATGAGTATGACAACCGGCAGGAGCCATAGGAGTTGTCTTAATTATTGTATGACCTGCGTGTCAATGATTTAATGCCATGTAATTACTTTACTTTATTGCTAAACCGTTAGCTATAGTAGTAGAAGTAATAGTTGGCGAGCAACTTCATGGAGGCACGATGATGGAGATCATGGTGTCATGCCGGTGACGAAGATGATCATGGAGCCCCGAAGATGGAGATCGAAGGAGCTATATGATATTGGCCATATCATGTCACTACTTTATATAATTGCATGTGCTGCTTATTATGTTTTATGCATCTTGTTTACTTAGAACGGCGGTAGTAAATAAGATGATCCCTTATAATAATTTCAAGAAAGTGTTCCCCCTAACTGTGCACCATTGCTAAAGTTCGTCGTCTCGAAGCACCACGTGATGATCGGGTGTGATAGATTCTTATGTTCACATACAACGGGTGTAAGACAGTTTTACACATGCATAAACACTTAGGGTTAACTTGACGAGCCTAGCATGTACAGACATGGCCTCGGAACACAAGAGACCGAAAGGTCGAACATGAGTCGTATGGAAGATACGATCAACATGGAGATGTTCATCGATGATGACTTGTCCGTCTCACGTGATGATCGGACACGGCCTAGTCGACTCGGATCATGTAACACTTAGATGACTAGAGGGATGTCAATCTGAGTGGGAGTTCATTAAATAATTTGATAAGATGAACTTAATTATCATGAACTTAGTCTAAAATCTTTGCAAAATATGTCTTGTAGATCAAATGGCCAACGCTCATGTCAACATGAACTTCAACGCGTTCCTAGAGAAAACCAAGCTGAAAGATGATGGAAGCAACTATTCGGACTGGGTCCGAAACCTGAGGATCATCCTCATAGCAGCCAAGAAAGCATATGTCCTAGAAGGACCGCTAGGTGAAGCACCCATTCCAGAGAACCAAGACGTTATGAACGCTTGGCAGTCACGTGCTGATGATTACTCCCTCGTTCAGTGTGGCATGCTTTACAGCTTAGAACCGGGGCTCCAAAAGCGTTTTGAGCAACACGGAGCATATGAGATGTTCGAGGAGCTGAAAATGGTTTTTCAAGCTCATGCCCGGGTCGAGAGATATGAAGTCTCCGACAAGTTCTATAGTTGTAAGATGGAGGAAAACAGTTCTGTCAGTGAGCACATACTCAAAATGTCTGGGTTGCACAACCACCTGTCCCAGCTAGAGATCAACCTCCCGGACGAGGCGGTCATTGACAGAATCCTTCAGTCGCTCCCACCGAGCTACAAGAGCTTTGTGATGAACTACAATATGCAGGGGTGGTGAAGACCATTCCTGAAGTATTTTCAATGCTGAAGTCAGCAGAGGTTGAAGTCAAGAAAGAACATCAAGTGTTGATGGTGAATAAAACCACTAAGTTCAAGAAGGGCAAGGGTAAGAAGAACTTCAAGAAGGACGGCAAAGATGTTGCCGCGCCCGGTAAGCCAGTTGCCGGGAAGAAGTCAAAGAATGGACCCAAGCCTGAGACTGAGTGCTTTTATTGCAAAGGGAAGGGTCACTGGAAGCGGAACTACCCCAAATACTTAGCGGATAAGAAGGCCGGCAACACTAAAGGTATATGTGATATACATGTAATTGATGTGTACCTTACCAGTACTCGTAGTAACTCCTGGGTATTTGATACCGGTGCCGTTGCTCATATTTGTAACTCACAGCAGGAGCTGCGGAATAAGCGGAGACTGGCGAAGGACGAGGTGACGATGCGCGTCGGGAATGGTTCCAAGGTCGATGTGATCGCCGTCGGCACGCTACCTCTACATTTACCCACGAGATTAGTTATGAACCTCAATAATTGTTATTTAGTGCCAAGTTTGAGCATGAACATTGTATCTGGATCTCATTTAATACGAGATGGCTACTCATTTAAATCCAAGAATAATGGTTGTTCTATTTATATGAGAGATATGTTTTATGGTCATGCCCCGATGGTCAATGGTTTATTCTTAATGAATCTCGAACGTAATGTTACACATATTCATAGTGTGAATACCAAAAGATGTAAAGTTGATAACGATAGTCCCACATACTTATGGCACTGCCGCCTTGGTCACATTGGTGTCAAGCGCATGAAGAAGCTCCATGCTAATGGACTTTTAGAGTTCTCGATTATGAATCATTTGACACATGCGAACCATGCCTCATGGGCAAAATGACCAAGACTCCGTTCTCCGGAACAATGGAGCGAGCAACCAACTTATTGGAAATCATACATACTGATGTGTGTGGTCCAATGAGCGTTGAGGCTCGCGGAGGATATCGTTATGTTCTCACTCTCACTGATGACTTGAGTAGATATGGGTATGTCTACTTGATGAAACACAAGTCTGAGACCTTTGAAAAGTTTAAGGAATTTCAGAATGAAGTAGAGAATCAACGTGACCGAAAGATAAAATTCTTACGATCGGATTGTGGAGGAGAATATTTAAGTCACGAATTTGGTACGCACTTAAGGAAATGTGGAATCGTTTCACAACTCACGCCGCCTGGAACACCTCAGCGTAACGGTGTGTCCGAACGTCATAATCGCACTCTATTGGATATGGTGCGATCTATGATGTCTCTTACCGATTTACCGCTATCATTTTGGGGATACGCTCTAGAGACAGCTACATTCACTTTAAATAGGGCACCGTCTAAATCTATTGAGACGACACCGTGTGAATTATGGTTTGGGAAGAAACCTAAGTTGTCGTTTCTAAAAGTTTGGGGATGCGATCCTTATGTCAAGAAACTTCAACCTAAAAAGCTCGAACCCAAGTCGGAAAAATGCGTCTTCATAGGATACCCTATGGAAACCATTGGGTATACCTTCTACCTTAGATCCGAAGGCAAGATCTTTGTTGCCCAGAATGGATCCTTTCTGGAGAAAGAGTTTCTCTCGAAAGGAGTAAGTGGGAGGAAAGTAGAACTCGATGAAGTACTACCTCTTGAAACGGAAAGTAGTGCAGCTCAGGAAAATGTTCCTGTGGTGCCTACAACGACTGGAGAGGAAATTAATGATGATGATCAAGGTACTTCGGATCAAGTTACTACTGAACTTCGTAGGTCCACAAGGACATGTTCCACACCAGAGTGGTATGGCAACCCTATCCTGGAAATCATGTTGTTAGACAACAGTGACCTTCGAACTATGAAGAAGCGATGGCGGGCCCAGATTCCAACAAATGGCTAGAAGCCATGCAGTCCGAGATAGAATCCATGTACGAAAACAAAGTATGGACTTTGACTGACTTGCTCGATGATCGGCGAGCGATAGAAAACAAATGGATCTTTAAGAGAAGACGGACGCGGATGGTAATGTCACCATCTATAAAGCTCAACTTGTTGCTAAGGGTTATCGACAAGTTCAAGGGGTTGACTATGATGAGACTTTCTCTCCCGTAGCGAAGCTTAAGTCCGTCCGAATCATGTTAGCAGTTGCCGCATACTATGATTATGAGATATGGCAGATGGACGTCAAAACGGCATTCCTTAATGGCTATCTTAAGGAAGAGCTGTATATGATGTAGCCGGAAGGTTTTGTCGATCCTAAGAATGCTAACAAAGTATGCAAGCTCCAGCGATCCATTTATGGGCTGGTGCAAGCATCTCGGAGTTGGAACATTCGCTTTGATGAGATGATCAAAGCATTTGGATTTATGCAGACTTATGGAGAAGCCTGCATTTACAAGAAAGTGAGTGGGAGCTCTGTAGCATTTCTCATATTATATGTAGATGACATACTTTTGATGGGAAATGATATAGAATTCTTGGACAGCATTAAGGCCTACTTGAATAAGTGTTTCTCAATGAAGGACCTTGGAGAAGCTGCTTACATATTAGGCATCAAGATCTATAGGGATAGATCGAGACGCCTCATAGGTCTTTCACAAAGCACATACCTTGATAAGATTTTGAAGAAGTTCAAAATGGATGAGTCCAAGAAAGGGTTCTTGCCTATATTGCAAGGTGTGAGATTGAGCTCGGCTCACTGCCCGACCACGGCAAAAGATAAAGAAGAGATGAGTGTCATCCCCTATGCCTCGGCCATAGGATCTATTATGTATGACATGCTGTGTACCAGACCTGATGTAAACCTTGGCGTAAGTTTGGTAGGAAGGTACCAAAGTAATCCCGGCAAGGAACACTGGACAGCGGTCAAGAATATCCTAAAGTACCTGAAAAGGACAAAGGACATGTTTCTCGTTTATGGAGGTGACAAAGAGCTCGTCGTAAAGGGTTACGTCGACGCTAGCTTCGACACAGATCTGGATGACTGTAAGTCACAAACCGGATACGTGTATATGTTGAATGGTGGGGCAGTAAGCTAGTGCAGCTGCAAGCAGAGCGTCGTGGTGGGATCTACATGTGAAGCGGAATACATGGCAGCCTCGGAGGCAGCGCATGAAGCAATTTGGGTGAAGGAGTTCATCACCGACCTAGGAGTCATACCCAATGCGTCGGGGCCGATCAAACTCTTCTGTGACAACACTGGAGCTATTGCACTTGCCAAGGAGCACAGGTTTCACAAAAGGACCAGGCACATCAAGCGTCGCTTCAACTCCATTCATGAAAATTTTCAAGATGGAGATATAGAAATTTGCAAAGTACACACGGATCTGAATGTCGCAGATCCGTTGACTAAACCTCTTCCGCGAGCAAAACATGATCAACACCAGAACTCTATGGGTGTTCGATTCATCACAATGTAACAAGATTATTGACTCTAGTGCAAGTGGGAGACTGTTGGAAATATGCCCTAGAGGCAATAATAAAAGGATTATTATTATATTTATTTGTTCATGATAGTTGTCTTTTATTCATGCTATAATTGTATTATCCGGAAATCATAATACACGTGTGAATACTTAGACCACAACATGTCCCTAGTGAGCCTCTAGTTGACTAGCTCGTTGATCAACAGATAGTCATGGTTTCCTGACTATGGACATTGGATGTCGTTGATAACGGGATCACATCATTAGGAGAATTATGTGATGGACAAGACCCAATCCTAAGCATAGCACAAGATCGTGTAGTTCGTTTTGCTAGAGCTTTTCCAATGTCAAGTATCTCTTCCTTAGACCATGAGATCGTGTAACTCCCGGATACCGTAGAAGTGCTTTGGGTGTACCAAACGTCACAACATAACTGGGTGACTATAAAGGTGCACTACAGGTATCTCCGAAAGTGTCTGTTGGGTTGACACGGATCGAGACTGGGATTTGTCACTCCGTATAACGGAGAGGTATCACTGGGCCCACTCGGTACTACATCATCATAATGAGCTCAAAGTGACCAAGTGTCTGGTCACGAGATCATGCATTACCGTATGAGTAAAGTGATTTGCCGGCAATGAGATTGAACAAGGTATTGGGATACCGACGATTGAATCTCGGGCAAGTAACATACCGTCTGACAAAGGGAATAGTATACGGGGTTGTTTGAATCCTCGACATCGTGGTTCATCCGATGAGATCATCGAGGAGTATGTGGGAGCCAACATGGGTATCCAGATCCCGTTGTTGGTTATTGACCGGAGAGCTGTCTCGGTCATGTCTGCATGTCTCCCGAACCCGTAGGGTCTACACACTTAAGGTTCGGTGACGCTAGGGTTGTATGAATATGAGTATGCAGCAAACCGAATGTTTTTCGGAGTCCCGGATGAGATCCCGGACGTCACGGGGAGTTCCGGAATGGTCCGGAGGTAAAGAATTATATATAGGAAGTGTTGTTTCGGCCATCGAAAAAGTTTCGGGGTCACCCGATATTGTACCGGGACCACCGAAAGGGTCCCAGGGGTCCACCGGGTGGGGCCACCTATCCTGGAGGGCCCCATGGGCTGAAATGGGAGGGGAACCAGCCCCTAGTGGGCTGGTGCGCCCCCCCCCCTTGGGCCCCCCCTGCGCCTAGGGTTGGAAACCCTAGGGTGGGGGGGCGCACCACTTGCCTTGGGGGGCACTCCACCCCCCTGGCCGCCGCCCCTTGGGAGATTCCCATCTCCAGGGCCGGTGCCCACCCCAGGGGGCCTATATAAAGGAGGGGGGAGGGAGGGCAGCCGCACCCTGATTCTTGGCGCCTCCCTCCCCCTGCTACACCTCTTCCTCCTCCCGCAGTTGCTTGGCGAAGCCCTGCCGGAGTCCTGCTGCATCCACCACCACGCCGTTGTGCTGCTGGATCTTCATCAACCTCTCCTTCCCCCTTGCTGGATCAAGACGGAGGAGACGTCACACTGACCGTACGTGTGTTGAACACGGAGGTGCCGTCCTTTCAGCGCTAGGATCTCCGGTGATAGGATCACGACAAGAACGACTACCTCAACCCCGTTCTATTGAACGCTTCCGCACGCGATCTACAAGTGGTATGTAGATGCATCTCTCTCTCTCGTTGCTAGATGAACTCATAGATTGATCTTGGTGAACGTAGGAATTTTTTTTATTTTATGCAACGTTCCCCAACAGACGGGAGTGAATCCATAGTGGTGTGTTGATATGGTGAATATGTGGACTCGTTTGTGCCACCTCAAAAGAGTTACTTGCAGTCGTAGTTCAGGATAGCCACCGAGTCAAAGCTGGCTTGCTGCAGTTAAACTCCACCACCCCCTTTGTTGATAATGATGCATATGTAGTTAGTTCTGATGTAAGTCTTGCTGGGTACATTTGTACTCACGTTTGCCTATTTTATGTTTTTGCAGAGAGACTTCAGTCTCACTAGTAGTTCTGTGTGGACTTCGACGTTTAGCTTGTTACCTCAGCTACGATCTTGTGCCCTCGGCAGGATCGGGTAGTTAGTCAGGCTTCTCAGCCTTTTTCATTTCTAGATGTTTGTACTCAGACATGTTAAGCTTCCGCTTGTGCTTTGACTTGTATGTTTTGAATGTTGGGTCGTGAGACCCATGTTTGAAATATCTCGCTCCTCGGAGCCTATTGAATAAAATACTTGAGTTGTAGAGTCATGTTGTGATGCCATGTTGTATTTGCACATATCGAGCATATTGTGTGTATGTTATTGAAATGCTTGGTATGTGTGGGATCTGACTATCTAGTTGTTTATCCTTAGTAGCCTCTCTTACCGACAAATGTCTCCTAGTGCTTCCACTGAGCCATGGTAGCTTGCTACTGCTCTGGAACACTTAGGCTGGCCGGCATGTGTCCTTCTTCGTTCCTGTGTCTGTCCCTTCGGGGAAATGTCACGCGATGAATATCGGAGTCCTGTTAGCCTGCTACAGCCTGGTTTACCGGAATCCTGCTAGCCCAGTTGCTACAGCCCTGATTCACTCGCTGATGACTGACACATTCGTTGCTGGGTCATGTATGCCTGTCCTTGTAAGTTTGTGCCACTTGGGGTTTACGACTATCCATGTCAGCCCGGACTCCTTATCATATGGATGCTAGCGACACTATCATATACGTGTGCCAAAAGGCGCAAACGGTCCCGGGCAAAGGTAAGGCGACACCCGTGGGGATATCGTGCGTGAGGCCGCAAAGTGACATGAGGTGTTACATGCTAGATCGATGCAGCATTGAGTCGGGGTCCTGACAGCTTTGGTATCAGAGCCAGGTTGCCTGTAGGTTTACCAAGCCAAACTGGTCGAAGTTGAGTCTAGAAATGTTTTAGTTATATGTAGGGGAATTGATTGTGGGATGGGAACGTAAGGCTCTTTTTACTCCTTTACCTTATGACCTTCTGATCTGAGTCATCCTATCTTTTCTACGGGGTTAAGAAACTAGGATTTCTCTTCTCTCTATCAGGATCACGTGTTACTAATCCGTAGACTTATCAGATTGTTGGATTTAAGCCTCAGTTTAGTTTCTACTACCTCTGTGTGTTCATAGTTGATCTCGGAACCTTGATATTGTGGCGATCGAGTGGTTATGCCACCATTTTGTAGGATGTCTCAAATCATCTTGAGCATTTACAGCCGTTATGCTGTCCGAGTCATCCCAGGTTTCTAAATAATCTAATGCATTTGCAAATTCCTTCCTACCGTTCCGAAGTTCCTTTGTGCCAGATCAACCACACTAACTAGTGTGTGATCAACCACACTAACTAGTGTGTTGAGGTACTTCATTGCCTTGACATTTATATTGGAATTATTATTATGACCCTAGGTATCTTAGGGGATCACCTAGCAAGCTAGTCATGTTTTGTGTTCCCAGTGTGATGATTCTGGCCTTTATTCTCGAAAGCATCCCGTGATGCCACTTAGTAGTAGGTATTCTACTCCTTGGGTTTTGGACCCGAGATTCACCCTACTTACCTCGTGTTGATAGTGTTTTCTCGTTCCTTTAGGTTATTAGTAACCTTTGCATTAGTCCTCGAGGTCCGTGGTATTTCCTTTTTCCAAATACTATGAACCACTTATGGCAGAAGTTTGTTGGATCAAAAGATCACAATAGGAGTGCTCTCGATGAGTTCTTCATTCTATATTGTGACTCTGCCAGCTCAACCTTTTTACATGGATTATCCGGAAGAAATATGTTGAACTCGTTCGACATACTAGTCCATGCATCCACAACTCAGAAAATCGTATGTTCCTTTGAGTTGTCCCTCTTTAGTTGTCTTTTGACCTTCATCTATCAATTGATAGTCAAGAGTATGCGTGCATTCGTTCATCGTTGCCTATTACTCTTGTGGTCCGTCAAGCCATTCTATTCCAGAATGACTAGGAGAAACAAACTCCAGTACCTCATCCATATCCAGGATTGGGTCAAAGCAGTTGTGCTCCGCAGATCAAAATACTAATCCAGTTTTTGTTCTGTTCCACCTTGGATTGTGACCATCTTTATATTAAGATTATCATGGGAATTGCACACCATCCTATGAACTCTTAATACAGTGATACTTCTCGCCATCATTATTCATTCCTCGGTTCCGTGTTATGGTAACCGGTATACCGACAAGTGAATCGTGATGTGTGAAATATATACTCCTAGCAACTCCATTGCTTGGTAGTTAAAGGACAATATTTTCATTCTTAGTGTGTTGGTTATTGAATCATCACCCTAAGGTTGATCATGCTACCTAGTCCATTTTCCTGGTACACTCTTCGATCGATGAGTTAGGATTATTCCAAATCCCTCGCTCTTTGATCATATCATCTTGCCCTGAAAAGCAAGATTGTTCTTGAGCTTAGTAACATATCGGTGGTTTGTGATTTTCCGAATATCTTCTCGGAAGTATTACCAGGTTGTCACCTGACCGCTATGTTGAGTTCGTGATCAAGATGGTTTATTGTAAACCACCCCTTCTCCAAGAATCTGTGTGGGATACCCCTGAGCTAGTTGGTCAAGCTAAACAACAACTTGGAGAGTTGGAAGATAAAAGCTTGTCTGACTTAGTTCATGTTAAGGGATATCTTTCTGTGTGTGTGTGTGTTGAAGAAAGATGATATCTTCATCAATTGGTCCTTGTGATCAGTTGTTGGGCCTATTGTCTTACCCCATATTTGATTTGAGTGTGGGCTATCCTCAAACCAAATCAGAACCAACGATTTTTGTAATGTTGTCTTACTCGTGGATTTTCCTCGAGCATACACCATTATATCTTTTGGGTTTGACCAGTGCTATCACTTGTTCACATAATTATGGAATTTCTTCTTCATGGAAACCGGGATGAATTGTTGTTGAGCCCATCAGCAACATATTTAACCTCTCCATGATTATGTTGAACATCTATCTAGTGTTGGAAACTTTTGTAAACGTTACCTTTGTGTTCCATTCATGAGGTATATGTTCGGAGGAAAGAAGTGACTTTCTTTAATTCACGTGCACCTGGTGTAAGTTGCCGCCATGGATCCGAGAAAGATTGTTTTTGCTTCCTTTGGAATCATCCCAAGTCAGTCATGCATGTGCGAAGTATACATTGGATTGTGAGATTAGCTACCTCCATTCTATATGTGTCCCTAGCACGCCAAGCCACTGATTGACTTGCTCAAGGATAAGAAGTTCATCGATAAGTGCACAAGGACTTCGATATCCTCAATGATGGTTCCCAATTAGAACTCGGTAGTGTTTTATCATAAGACTACTATGTGGTCATGCTTGTCCGGGACAGCGTGTTCACATGTTGTAGCAGAACCAGCTCATGTTTTGGAGCTTGCTATCGTAGTTCATTCCCCGAGAATATCGCAACGTCATCTCGTTGATTTGTGTTGCAAACTTTCATTTTTCTTCCTAGACTCGATGAGTCTGGATTGTCCTGACCCCAACCAGATCTGAATCTCAGGCAGATATGATGGTTGGAACATTTCCCAAGAACTATAATATTGGCCTCTCTGTAACCCGGTAAAGTGGATGTCATGGCCAACACACCCAGCCAGAAGACCTATTATTGTAATAACTTGATTGAGGAAGTTGGTCACTTCCCCATAAGGATTCAGTAGGATTTACTCCCTAGTTGCCCCTTATGGATTTTTGTATTCCCGAAGTCCGACCTTTTACTTGATGTTCTAGATATCAAACCATATCTACGAATGGGATACACTAGCACATCAAGGAGAACATTAGAAGCGGAGTGCTAAATGTCTCTCGGTCGAGTATCCAGATCTTGCGACGTTGGCATTGCTAAGGTGAAATCTGAGAAAGTGTTATCTTTCCTTTGCATCTGCATCCTCCACCGGTATTCATCATGGTAGTACGTTGTGTTTCCAGGATCTTTGACACGGATATTGGTAAAACCTTGATGAATATGGAAATGCTTAAGTTCTTGAGAGCACGCGCAAGCGCTAGGTGTTATCATCGGCACTAACTGGGATTGCTCCTAGTTTCTTCGATTATGCTATAACTTTTCAAACAGTGGACTCACTCTCTACTGTTGAGCTTCTCCCCAGTTACTAAAATCATCCATTGTGTTGTTTTCAACAAGGTAATCCACATCATCCATTCTAATCCGGGTATGCCATTCTACCAAACCCCTCCAAACAATCGCTCGAGATTTGCCCTAGGCTGGTATAGAGAGTCTCAATGATCTCTATATCAAAGGTAATTCTTTCTGCCACTTAAGGGATGATTCTACGAGTCACTTTTCCTAAGGTGCCCCATTGGGGAATCATGACAGTTAACTCCCTGCTACGTCGTGATCAAGGGTGGATTTGTTGCCTACCTAGTGAACCTTCATCATCTGTTACACCCTATCCCTCTGAATGTGTGTCTCGTGTCTCAGCTAAAGAGATGTTTATATCTCACCCCATGAGTTGATCCCGGTCTTCGAGAAGATCGATTCTTCTAGAGTTTTCCTTTCCTCTTCTTGTCATGTTAGTTGGAGTTCTCAGAGGAAGACATCGAGTCAAAGATGGTGATCGATTCAACGTTCTGATGAAGTGCCACCTGGATCGTGAAGATTATGTTAGTTTGCGTTCCCCCTTCATCCTACCATACGCTTGAATCTCGGGACGAGATTCTTGTTTAGTGAGGGCGAGTTGTCACATCCCTAGCTTCTGGTGCTGCCTAGTGTTTGCATCTTGCTTGCATCATGTTTAACTTTCATGGAAATTTGAAATGGGGATGTTCAAACCCTAGCATCAAAAGGAATTCAAATAGGTTCAACCAAAATATTTTTCAATGATTTCAAAATGCCCTTTAAAAATGTTCATCATTTCTGGATCAAGGTGGGAGCATCTACCAAAAACGGTTCACATTTTTGCAGGACATATTTGGACTTTGAATTAATCCAAACATATTTGAATTGGGGCTATTTAAATGCTATGTATATTTTAGATGCTCCAAAAATGTTGGAAATTGTTAAGGGTCACCGGAATAATTCAGAAAGCACCCATAATTATTTCCAGGATTTTATGAAATGGTTTAGCATTATTACTAAACCAAAACAAAGAAACAAAATAGAAAACAGAAACAAGAGAGAGAGAGAGAGAGAGAGAGATAGAGAGAGAGAGAGAAGTGCTTACCTGTGCAGCCCACCAGAGCCGGCCCAGCTCCTGTGTTGGTCCAGCACTGTGTGGCCTAGCCCACCACAGCCGCCACCGTCTTCAACCTCCTGCCAGTAGGCAGGAGGGCGTGTGCCCGACGTGCGCGCACACGCGCCAGCCACCTCATGCTTGCCGCTTGCTGCTGG
>NC_041383.1:307111965-307119765 GCF_002162155.2 Triticum dicoccoides | reverse complement strand
CGCCACATCGCCCTGGAGCTCCAAGCCAACGGAGGCAAGCCCGGAAGCCCTGGAACGTCGCCAGCATCGTCGTCTTCACCTTCAGGCACCGGAGATCTTCGCCGTCGATTCATCGTCCATAGGGCCTCCCCGAGCTCGCTGACCCCCTCTCCGACCCCGTTGTGAGCTCTTCTTCCTCTCCCCCTAGCTCCCGTGCTCGTTTGGCCTCCGTAGCCGCCGTTTCCACCTCACCCGAAAGCTCCCCGCCGTCGGCCATGGCGCCGTAGTGGCTAGAGCCACAGTGGCTTGAAGCCAACCTCATTGTTGTGCTCAGCGCAGCACCAGGAGCCCGTAGCCACCACCAGCTCCTCCTCCCGTACATCGTAGCATCGAACCCAACCCCGTCCGAACTCCGGTCGCCGCTGTCGAGCTCGCCGGCGTCGTTTTCGGCGTCCCCGTGTCCAACCACTTGCACCACTGGATGCGGCAGCTCCCCAGCTACGCGTAGCACGTCTCCACCGGGGATTTGGTCACCGGAGGACCAAATCCGAGGCCCTCCGCCGCGTCTGACCTCGCCGGCGTCGAGTCGCCGGCGGGTTTGACCCTGCTGACTAGGGGTTTGACCTCCCTGGTGTAATACCCCCAGTGTTGTGCTACAGTAATCTCTGTTAATGGCGCCATGTCATCATTGTTACTGTTCCTAATCTCACGTTGATTCAAAACCAATTCAAATTCAATTTTAAAATTAAGTCAAATAAAATATTCCTCCAAACAGTAAAACAAAAATGTTCGCTGGGTTGAAAATATCCACTGACTAAATGTCATGAATGATTCAACATCATTTGAGATAGCTAATTTCCCCTGGGAATTAAAGCATTTCCAAATCAGCATTTTTTAAATGCTTTTCCAATTGTGAAATATCCAAATCATTTCAAACTCCTCCCAAACTTTTTGTGGCAGGTGCCAAATATTGTAATGTATTTATTTGGCCAAGTCCCACATTTTTCAGAACTCCTTTTGGCAGCTCCAATATTGCATAGCATTTTTTCTGTAAAAGGAAAAGAGCCAAAGAAAGAAAAAGGGGAGAGAGAGAAAAGGCCCCTGACCCCCCCCCCCTTGGTCCTAACCCTCCGGGCTAAGCCCAACAGGCCATGTGGCCCACTACCCCTCCCCTGTCGTCTCCCACCTCCCACTGTTTGACCGACTGGGCGCCTCGGCGCCACCCGACCACCTCGCCGACCTCGCCGGGAGAGGATAAGGGCGATGCCTCGGGCTCCCCTTCCACTTGCTCTGCCACCCCACTCGCGCCAGTCCTTTCCCCTCGCCCGCTTCATCTCTCCCTCGCACCCCAGATCCCCTCCCTATCGCATCTGAACGCCATGGCCGCCGTCGCCCTCGTGGCCACCGGCCACCACACGCGTCTTCGCCATGACGTAGCTCCTCGCCATCATCCGCTACGCCCCCTGGTGCCATCCGCAAGAGCTCGGAGGCGCTAGAGCACCGTCACGACCGCCTTCTTCAACCTCCGTCCGCCTCGGGCCGCCGCACACCAACGCCGTCTCCGACCACCTCGACTCTTCCTCGGGCCTTCCCAGCAACGGAAGTGAGCGCTGGACCTTCCCCCCCTTTCTTTCTCTTTCCTGCTTCTGCCACTACCCGTAGCTGGTTCCCCCGTCATGCCCGAGCTTGTCGCCGTCGTGGGGTTCGTCGCCGTAGCCACGGCTCGTGGAGCTCGTAGCCGGCCACCCCGTCATGCTCAGCACGCTCCCAAAGGCGGGGCAAGCCTTCTGGATCGCCTCGCCATGCCCCTAGCAATGTCCCCGCCGTGCACCCGAGCACCGTCGCTGCTCGTACTCGCCACCGTCGCTGCAGGCGCGCTCCGGCCAAGCCACCACCCCAGTCGAATGCGCGCGAGCCCTGTGGTGCCGTAGGTTCAAACCGCGGCCGAAACGGGCCCCTGAGGTTGTTTTCCGGCCAACTCCGGCGAGGAGCCGCCGCGAGAGGGTCGCCAGAGCGTGTAGCCATACGTTAAGTCACACCCGGCAACATATTGCCATGTTACGCTTTGTGATGTTATGTTTGCTTTATATTTACTGTTTCTTCCCCCTCTTCTCTCTGGTAGACCCCGAGACCGATGCTGCCCCTGTGATCGACTACGTCGACGACGACCCCTCCTTGCCAGAACAACCAGGCAAGCCCCCCCTTTGATCATCCCGATATCGCCCATTCCATTCTCTCATGCTTGCATTAGATTTTGCTACTGTTATTGTTTGCTCCTATTCTGATGCATAGTCTGCTTTTGTATCTACTGTTGTACCTTACCTGCTTATCCTAAACTTCTTAGTATAGGTTGGTTAGTGATCCATCAGTGAGCCCCACTTTGTCCCGACTACCCCGCTGGATTATCAGAAGACCCGATCAACAGGATCGAAGACCAGGCCCCGGCACCGCACATCACTTTCCCCTTAGTTGCTCGACAATACTGGGTTACTATCGAGTACCGAGGGTGAGACCTCATCAGTACTTCTGATGTTAACCCAGTAGTGTAGTTATTCGGTCATGGTCATCGAGGGTGATTTCCTCTTTAACCACTTCTGATACAACTCTGTCGTGCAACCCCTCAAGTATGGACCTCGAGGGTGAATCCTCTTACGTTCACCTTGATGACTACATCGAGTGGAATTTACCGGGGGTGATTCCTCGGGCTTTCCCCTTGATGTTTAGACACACAATTACTATGGTTACTATGACTTTACACTGAGCCATGTTACTAAAGACGGGTCGACCCTAAGGGGTACCCGCGCGAGCTTAATTGCGAGTGATGTGGAGTCGTGTTGACCTGGAGGGTGCCCGCGAGATAATTATGAGGCATGGCCGGGCATTCCTAGCCCTTGCCGCAAGTCCTCGAGACGGGGCAACGGGGTCACATCTTTCGTGAGTCTCTGCTTGTTACCGCGCGTTCCTAATCCACTACGATTTGGATATTTGATCCGAGGGGCCTCTGGCCTGATAGCACTAACCATCACGTGGGCATAGTATGGGCGTTCTGCGTCGTATACATCAGCCGAAGCTTAATAGACGTTAGCGACTGAGCGGCGCGCGCCGGGTTGGACTGCGTAAGCGCCTGCCTTGTTGAAGGAGGTAGCTAGGTCTGCTCACCGGCCGCCCACGCAACGTGCAGGAGTTCCCGGGGAGATGGCCCATGACCCTGGGGGCATAGGTTTAGTCTGGCGTGCTAGCCTCTCTATTAAGCCTAGGTCGGGTTGCGGCGTATTGTTTGGCCGAGGCCGGGCATGACCCAGGAAAGTGTGTCCGGCCGGAGTTAATCGAGCGTGGTGGGTAAGTTGGTGCACCCCTGCAGGGAAGAAAACATCTATCGATAGCCTGTCCTACGGTAACGGACACTCAGAGTTGTATCCCGGTCGATACAACTAGAACTGGATACTTGTGATGAGAATTGGATGGTGATGAGAATTGGATTGTGATGATAATTGGATAGTACGGCTCTGGGATTTCTTTCTCGCAGGGAGTCGAGAAAGGATCTCTGGCCGAGGTTGATAACACTACTACTACTTTACTTTATGCTACTCTACTCCCTCCTGTTTGCTGCAAGATGGTGGTTTCCAGAAGATGCTAGTCTTCGATAGGACTAGGCCTTCTCTCTATTCTGGCATTTCTGCAGTCCAGTCCACATATACAGCCTTCCTTTGATAATGTTGCATCTGTAGTGTAGATCCTTGCTTGCGAGTACTTTGGATGAGTACTCACGGTTGCTTTGCTCCTTCTTTTTCCCCTTTTCCATTCTTGTCGGATGACGCAACCAGATGACGGAGTCCAGGAGCCAGATGACACCTTTGACGACTGCTACTACCCCGAGGGTGCCTACTACCACGTGACGGAGACTGCGGATGACCAGGAGTAGTTAGGAGGCTCCCAGGCAGGAGGCCTTGCCTTTTCGGTCGATGTTGCTTTTGTGCTAGCCTTCTTAAGGCAAACTTGTTTAACTTATGTCTGTACTCAGATATTGTTGCTTCCGCTGACTCGTTTGTATTCGAGCTGATGTATTCGAGCCCTCGAGGCCCCTGGCTTGTAATATCAAGCTTGATTTATTTTAATTTGTGTCTAGAGTTGTGTTGTGATATCTTCCCGTGAGTCCTTGATCTTGATCGTACACATTTGCGTGTATGATTAGTGTACGATTGAATCGAGGGCGTCACAAGTTGGTATCAGAGCCGACTGCCTATAGGTAGCCCCCTTTCCAACTCCTTGGCCGAAGTTGAGTTTAGTCACATAAAAACTTTTACTAACATTGGTTGTGTGGCTTACGGGCCCACGTCGCCATTGGGTGGTATTAGTATCTTTTATTCCTCGTCTATACTCTGGGATTCTGATCTCTCTTCTATTCGGGTTAAAGATTTTATTAACTCTGGCATTAGGTTCTCGTAACCGCTTCATTTCGGAGAGCCCCTTCACTACAAATGGTCGCTTGCTTCGCCACAAGATTCTGCAGATACTCCTTGATGTTTTCCGAGACCCTGTGCCCACTGCTTTCCAGATCCTGACCACAGATACTCCCCATGAATAACATCCTTGCCGCTTGTACCTTCATATCTAGTCGCTCCTATTATTATAAGATGTACTCTCTGTTGTTTCAAGAATCCTTTGTGCCTTCTGCTTTGCGGCTTCTTTTTGCACTACGGGTAATTCCCTGATCCCGTTCATCCCAGTTGTTCATTTGCTTTCCAAAATACTTGGAAATACTATCTGATCTTCCGAAAATCCTTTGCGGCCTATTACTCTTGATTCTTCTTGCCTGCTTGCATTATGGTTAATTCCATATTTCTAATAATCTCCGTTGACATCCTATGTCTCTATCATTTCGAGTCCCTTCATCCAATTTGTTGCGAATGCTCGAAATCCTCAATCAGATCCTAGCATTCATCCTTCCGGCTCAGACGTCACTCCGAACATGGGCTTGTTCTTGGCAAATGAAACCTTGATTGATTGTCGATCTATATCGATTCAACTCAATTATCTTTTGATCAGAGCCTCTGCTTCTGATCTTCTGATATGAAAATCGTAATTCCTTTGTATTCAAGCTTTGAAGTTATCCAGATATATCTATAATCCGATGCCTTGCATTCTTTCCTTCTTCTGATTGAGTACTGATACTCACATCAGATCCACTAACGACCGCTGAACCCTTTGTTGGATTATTATCCGGCAGTTTCCTTCATATTCAAAATTTTGTGCGCTCTTCCCCTGATACACATTGCCTTTGGTAAATTGTATCCTCTGCCTTCTCAACCATGCTCTGCCTTCGAGCTTGTGTTATTTTACTTGTGGAGTTTGTGGTATATGTTCCAAGATGCCCCTATGGGTTGAACCTATGCCTTCCTTAATCCATGTGAACCCGAGAGTTTTCACGAGTCATACTCTTCTGGTGTTTTTCCAGATAACATTTCAACACTACAACTTCATCGAAAACGAGGAGTAAATGAAAGGTTATGCATTGAAGAAGTGGGAGTCGACCTTGAACTTTGGGTTCATGTCCATAGACACGATGTAGACCTTATCATGGAAGCTTCTCTTTTAATCAAATGCTCCCTTGGTATAAGCTCATCTTGCATTTTTTAAATTGATTCTTCGCAATCGTGGTTCCGGTCATATTTTCTCCTTGATTCCATTTCCCGGACAAGTTAAAATACTTGTCTTCTACAGATCATTTCATCTCCGCAACCTCTATTTTGATCTACCTCGAGTATTGCCCCCTATGTGTCATTGCACTACCTCTTATGAATTCTCATTGGAATGATACTCCATCACATCATTCATAGCCTGATCGGCTATATCATTATCGAGCTATTTTTAACTGTGCTACCCGGTCCTTCTTCCCGGAACACAACTCCTGACGACGAGCTAAGCTTGCGTCGATCTTCCGCATCCTATCATTTCATCTCGAACAACAAGTTTGATTTCGAGCTTGTGTCGAATCCGTGGTTCTCATAGCCTTTCACTTCATCCTTCCTTTTGCTTAATGTCGTCGCTGCTCGATGGCATCTTCATAGAGTCTCTCAACAAAATTTGTCGTGATCACCGTCAACACTTTGGCTTCTTCAGAGATGTCAATTGAATTCATGGCTAGAAATACCATCCCTGCCCCTCGATGATTTGTGATATCATCGATGACATCTTAACTTTCTGCCAACACAGACCTGATTGTGCTTGGTTATTCCTTAAGTTCTGGGATAATCTTGGAATTGTTTCTCGGTATCTCTTGAGATCTTCGAACACAATCTTTACTTGGCACCATATTGTTGCTGCATCAAAGCGTGACAGTGGTATTCTGAATATCAACAAGAACATTGGAAGCACATTGTCAAATGTTTCTTGATCTATTATCCAAACACCGTTGTATGGGTAATATCATGATTCTTCCCTCGCCCCCTTTATCTAAATGCTTTTGAACTTGCTGTCATATCATGTATATCCTGCCCCGCTTTCCCTTGGGAAGGATATACTCCCAATTCTTGTGTGTAAACACATTTTCCTTTCCATTGTTCCGGTTCACCTTTCTTGTAATCTAACTTGTCTGAGCAGAGATAAATCCCCGCTTAAGTAAGCACCCCGATGTACAACCTTGTCAGTGAGACCCTGTTACTAATGTTGATGACATTTCGATAACCACCGATGGACGAGAACTTTGCCTATTAGTCCGCCTCGTTCAACAAGTAGGAAAATAGTTCTCTTTGTCCCTCGCCCTTGGTACCAACGTTGTTGGCAACATAACTGACAGACTACCATCTGACATACCTTGCTATCGGCCCCCTTTCTACTTTTAACCCACACGGTGGGCCCATAACCCATAGTTCCACAGGATCGAAACCTGACTCCCCTGTATATCTTTGATTCTGAAATATTCTTGCATTTGGCTTCGTACCATGTCACGAGCCACCTTCCGAGAGATGATCTATTCCCGATGCTCTGAACCCCCTTCTCACACTCTTTTCAGGTATCGATCGTTTGTCCATTCGCTTGAAACTTCCTATTGTACCTTCATATTTGCTCTCGATGTTCTCTTAAGTTTCAACTCGAGAGATACTTCTGCCACATTCCCTGAATTGTTCTCCAGATAATTAACCCTATAAGTGTCAGTTCTTCTGAAGTTGCTCTTTACTTCCCAACCTAAATCTCGGGACGAGATTTCTTGTAGTGGAGGAGATTTGTAACACCCCCAGTGTTGTGCTACAATAATCTCTGTTAATGGCGCCATGTCATCATTGTTACTGTTGCAAATCTCACGTTGATTCAAAACCAATTCAAATTCAATTTTAAAATAAAGTCAAATAAAATATTCCTCCAAACAGTAAAACAAAAATGTTCGCTGGGTTGAAAATATCCACTGACTAAATGTCATGAATGATTCAACATCATTTGAGATAGCTAATTTCCCCTGGGAATTAAAGCATTTCCAAATCAGCATTTTTTAAATGCTTTTCCAATTGTGAAATATCCAAATCATTTCAAACTCCTCCCAAACTTTTTGTGGAAGGTGCCAAATATTGTAATGTATTTATTTGGCCAAGTCCCACATTTTTCAGAACTCCTTTTGGCAGCTCAAATATTGCATAGCATTTTTTCTATAAAAGGAAAAGAGCCAAAGAAAGAAAAAGGGGAGAGAGAGAGAGAGAGAAAAGGCCCCTGACCCCCCCCCCCTCCCTGGTCCTAACCCTCCGGGCTAAGCCCAACAGGCCATGTGGCCCACTACCCCTCCCCTATCGTCTCCCACCTCCCACTGTTTGACCGACCGGGCGCCTCGGC
>NC_041383.1:307109648-307111887 GCF_002162155.2 Triticum dicoccoides | reverse complement strand
GCCTCGGCGCCACCCGACCACCTCGCCGACCTCGCCGGGAGAGGATAAGGGCGACGCCCCGGGCTCCCCTTCCACTTGCTCTGCCACCCCACAAGCGCCAGTCCTTTCCCCTCGCCCGCTTCGTCTCTCCCTCGCACCCCAGATCCCCTCCCCATCGCATCCGAACGCCATGGCCGCCGTCGCCCTCGTGGCCACCGGCCACCACGCGCGTCTTCGCCATGACGTAGCTCCTCGCCATCATCCGCTATGCCCCCTGGTGCCATCTGCAAGAGCTCAGAGGCGCTAGAGCGCCGCCACGACCGCCTTCTTCAACCTTTGTCCGCCTCGGGCCGCCGCACACCGACGCCGTCTCCGGCCACCTCGACTCTTCCTCGGGCCTTCCCAGCAACGGAAGTGAGCGCTGGACCTCCTCCCCCTTTCTTTCTCTTCCCTGCTTCTGCCACTACCCGTAGCTGGTTCCCCCGTCATGCCCGAGCTTGTCGCCGTCGTGGGGTTCGCCGCCGTAGCCACGGCTCGTGGAGCTCATAGCCGGCCACTCCGTCATGCTCAGCACGCTCCCAGAGGCGGGGCAAGCCTTCTGGCTCGCCTCGCCGTGCCCCTAGCAATGTCCCCGCCGTGCACCCGAGCGTCGTTGCTGCTCGTACTCGCCACCATCGCTGCAGGCGCGCTCCGGCCAAGCCACCACCGCAGTCGGATGCGTGCGAGCCCTGCGGTGCCCTAGGTTCAAACCGCGGCCGAAACGGGCCCCTGAGGTCGTTTTCCGGCCAACTCCGGCGAGGAGCCGCCGCGAGAGGGTCGCCAGAGCGACTCCGGCGTCGCCTGCTGACCTGTCCGCCACGCGGCCCTCCTTGTGTCGCTACCAATGGGCCCCGCGGGGCCCGTTGACTGGGTTGACCCATTCAACGTGCTGACTGGGTAGCCCAGTGTCATTGACATGCGGGCCCCATAGTTATTCTGTTAATTAAAACATTATATAACTAAAGTTAATTAGTTAATCTAATTAGCCACTGACATGTGGGGCCCAACTGCTAATTACCGCCCTGTTCTTTTAAAATAACCTACTGTTAGCCCTCTCTCTATGACATGTGGGACCCACTGGTCAGCTTTGACCAGTCAACCGGACTGTTGACTGCTGACGTCACACCTATGTCATGCTGATCTCATATTTCCTTTTCTGCTAATTTAAATAATTCCAGAAATGGCTTTAATCTTTGAAAATTCATAGAAATTAAACCGTAACTCCGATGAAAATGTTTTCTATATGAAAGTTGCTCAGAAAAATCCAACGAATCCAAATATGCGGTCCGTTCATCTGTCACATGACTCTAGCATGCTGAACATGGAACGTTTCCCCTCCGGTCATATGTGTGACACAGGTCCGGAACCGGGAATACATTCCCGGTTGTTTTCCCCCTGCACCTATATCGTGTAGCCATACGTTAAGTCACACCCGGCAACATATTGCCATGTTACGCTTTGTGATGTTATGTTTGCTTTATATTTACTGTTTCTTCCCCCTCTTCTCTCCGGTAGACCCCGAGACCGATGTTGCCCCTGTGATCGACTACATCGACGATGACCCCTCCTTGCCAGAGAAACCAGGCAAGCCCCCCCTTTGATCATCCCGATATCGCCCATTCCATTCTCTCATGCTTGCATTAGATCTTGCTACTGTTATTGTTTGCTCCTATTCTGATGCATAGCCTGCTTTTGTATCTACTGTTGTACCTTACCTGCTTATCCTAAACTGCTTAGTATAGGTTGGTTAGTGATCCATAAGTGACCCCCACTTTGTCCCGACTACCCCGCTGGATTATCAGAAGACCCGATCAACGGGATCGAAGACCAGGCCCCGGCACCGCACATCACTTTCCCCTTAGTTGCTCGACAATACTGGGTTACTATCGAGTACCGAGGGTGAGACCTCATCAGTACTTCTGATGTTAACCCAGTAGTGTAGTTATTCGGTCGTGGTCATCGAGGGTGATTTCCTCTTTAACCACTTCTGATACGACTCTGTCGTGCAACCCCTCAAGTGTGGACCTCGAGGGTGAATCCTCTTACGTTCACCTTGATGACTACATCGAGTGGAATTCACCGGGGGTGATTCCTCGGGATTTCCCCTTGATGTTTAGACACACAATTACTATGGTTACTATGACTTT
Organism: Triticum dicoccoides; assembly: GCF_002162155.2. NCBI lineage: Eukaryota > Viridiplantae > Streptophyta > Magnoliopsida > Poales > Poaceae > Triticum > Triticum dicoccoides. The sequence goes on along the minus strand of NC_041383.1, from coordinate 307,109,722 downwards.
ACACTGAGCCATGTTACTAAAGACGGGTCGACCTTGAGGGGTACCCGCGCGAGCTTAATTGCGAGTGATGTGGA
>NC_041383.1:307106508-307107022 GCF_002162155.2 Triticum dicoccoides | reverse complement strand
TCCTCAGGAACTGAGTTCTGTGTTTGTGATCCATGAATAGTTACTACCACAAATTGGGCTCCGGGCACTCGAAGCTCTCTCGACTTATTAATCAACTTGATCTCTGTCCAGGAGTTGCAACTAGTTTCTGGTGTTTGTAGGTAGTGTTAGTAGTCTACCAAGTGGCACCCGGTACAGGTGGGCTTGGGACAGACTAGGCACCGTGGCACGGTGTACCAAGTGTAGATCCACCCGTCGAGGTGGGCTTGGGAACCCTGCACACATCGTTTGGGGCCGTGAGCGACACCCCGGCCGGATCTCCTTGCGGATGGAACCCCAATAGGCGATAAACCTGGACGAGAGACTTGTGTGGTTAGTCAGGTCGTGGCCGACACCCTTGCTGGGCTTTCGCTTGAAGGTTGCCGAGTACATGTCGTGTAAACGGCGGTAAGTGGTGAGAGTGTGTGTGAAGAAGTACACCCTGCAGGGTTAACATCATCTATTCAAATAGCCGTGTCCGCGGTAAAGGACTTCT
>NC_041383.1:307103258-307106295 GCF_002162155.2 Triticum dicoccoides | reverse complement strand
GGTTGCCTGTACAGTTCATAGACAAGTGAAAGTGGATACTCTAAAATACGCAAGATAAGCGTGAGTGCTATGGATGGCGTTCTCGTAGGGAGACGGGAGCGAATCCATAGTGGTGTATTGATATGGTGAATATGTGGACTCGTGTGCGCCACCTCAAAAGAGTTACTTGCAGTCGTAGTTCAGGATAGCCACCGAGTCAAAGCTGGCTTGCTGCAGTTAAACTCCACCAGCCCCTTTGTTGATAATGATGCATATGTAGTTAGTTCTGATGTAAGTCTTGCTGGGTACATTTGTACTCACATTTGCCTATTTTATGTTTTTGCAGAGAGACTTCAGTCTCACTAGTAGTTCCGTGTGGACTTCGACGTTTAGCTTGTTACCTCAGCTACGATCTTGTGCCCTCGGCATGATCGGGTAGTTAGTCAGGCTTCTCAGCCTTTTTCATTTCTAGATGTCTGTACTCAGACATGTTAAGCTTCCGCTTGTGCTTTGACTTGTATGTTTTGAATGTTGGGTCGTGAGACCCATGTTTGTAATATCTCGCTCCTAGGAGCCTATTGAATAAAATACTTGAGTTGTAGAGTCATGTTGTGATGCCATGTTATATTTGCACATATCAAGCATATTGTGTATGTAATTGAAGTGCTTGGTATGTGTGGGATCTGACTATCTAGTTGTTTATCCTTAGTAGCCTCTCTTACCGGGAAATGTCTCCTAGTGCTTCCACTGAGCCATGGTAGCTTGCTACTGCTCCAGAACACTTAGGCTGGCCGGAATGTGTCCTTCTTTGTTCCTGTGTCTGTCCCTTGGGGAAATGTCACGCGATGAATACCAGAGTCCTGTTAGCCTGCTACAGCCCAGTTTACCGGAGTCCTGCTAGCCCAGTTGCTACAGTCCGGATTCACTCGCTAATGATCGACACATTCGTTGCTGGGTCATGTATGCCTGTCCCTGTAAGTTTGTGCCACTTGGGGTTTACGACTAGCCATGTCAGCCCGGACTCCGTATCATATGGATGCTAGCGACACTATCATATACGTGTGCCAAAAGGCGCAAACGGTCCTGGGCAAAGGTAAGGCGACACCCGTGGGGATACCGTGCGTGGGGCCGCAAAGTGATATGAGGTGTTACATGCTAGATCGATGTGGCATTGAGTCGGGGTCCTTACACCCACCTGGTGGGCCCCCTCTGGTACTTATTGACTCAAAAAATTCTCATTTATCTCATAAAAATCCTTGTGAAGTTTCAGCTCATTTGGAGTTGTGCAGAATAGGTAGCCTGACGTAGCCTTTTCAGGTCTAGATTTCCAGCTGCCAGAATTCTCCCCTTTTGCGTGTACCTTGCGTATTATGAGAGAAAAGGCATTAGAATTACTCGAAAAAGCATTATTATGCAATAAAACAACATAAATAACAGTAGGTAAACATGATGCAAAATGGACGTATCAACTCCCCCAAGCTTAGACCTTGCTTGTCCTCAAGCGAAAACCAAAATTGAAAAACATGTCCACATGCTTAGAGAGAGAGCTATCGATAAAAACAAAAATACGGACATAGAAGCATCATGTAACTTATTATAACAGCAACAAATTATAACATAAAAATTTCATCATAGGACTGTTATCATAGACTTCTCATGAACAAGTAACAATTCATCACAACATCGAAGTATAAAGTATAAACTCTATTTGAAACCAACAAACCATGTTCACAGTCAACTTTGCAACTACAATTCATCATCTTTTCAGGAAGGGTCACGTATCGGAGCCTTTAGGCAAGTCCACATACTCAACCATCATTTAGTCTTCTATGATTGCTAACACTCACCGCGTACACATGAGCAAAACATTTCAACATGACACATAGAAAGATAGGGGCTTATAGTTTCACCTCCCAACATATTCACCTCAAGGCTGATGTCAACAATAAGAACTCATGCTGCCATTTCGGTAACCACCGATGGACGAGAACTTTTCCTATTAGTCCGCCTCGTTCAACAAGTAGGAAAATAGTTCTCTTTGTCCCTCGCCCTTGGTACCAACGTTGTTGGCAACATAACTGACAGACTACCATCTGACATACCTTGCTATCGGCCCCCTTTCTACTTTTAACCCACACGGTGGGCCCATAACCCATAGTTCCACAGGATCGAAACCTGACTCCCCTGTATATCTTTGATTCTGAAATATTCTTGCATTTGGCTTCGTACCATGTCACGAGCCACCTTCCGAGAGATGATCTATTCCCGATGCTCTGAACCCCCTTCTCACACTCTTTTCAGGTATCGATCGTTTGTCCATTCGCTTGAAACTTCCTATTGTACCTTCATATTTGCTCTCGATGTTCTCTTAAGTTTCAACTCGAGAGATACTTCTGCCACATTCCCTGAATTGTTCTCCAGATAATTAACCCTATAAGTGTCAGTTCTTCTGAAGTTGCTCTTTACTTCCCAACCTAAATCTCGGGACGAGATTTCTTGTAGTGGAGGAGATTTGTAACACCCCCAGTGTTGTGCTACAATAATCTCTGTTAATGGCGCCATGTCATCATTGTTACTGTTGCTAATCTCACGTTGATTCAAACCCAATTCAAATTCAATTTTAAAATAAAGTCAAATAAAATATTCCTCCAAACAGTAAAACAAAAATGTTCGCTGGGTTGAAAATATCCACTGACTAAATGTCATGAATGATTCAACATCATTTGAGATAGCTAATTTCCCCTGGGAATTAAAGCATTTCCAAATCAGCATTTTTTAAATGCTTTTCCAATTGTGAAATATCCAAATCATTTCAAACTCCTCCCAAACTTTTTGTGGAAGGTGCCAAATATTGTAATGTATTTATTTGGCCAAGTCCCACATTTTTCAGAACTCCTTTTGGCAGCTCAAATATTGCATAGCATTTTTTCTGTAAAAGGAAAAGAGCCAAAGAAAGAAAAAGGGGAGAGAGAGAGAAAAGGCCCCTGACCCCCCCCCCCCTCCCTGGTCCTAACCCTCCGGGCTAAGCCCAACAGGCCATGTGGCCCACTACCCCTCC
>NC_041383.1:307064619-307103248 GCF_002162155.2 Triticum dicoccoides | reverse complement strand
GCCTCGGCGCCACCCGACCACCTCGCCGACCTCGCCGGGAGAGGATAAGGGCGACGCCCCGGGCTCCCCTTCCACTTGCTCTGCCACCCCACAAGCGCCAGTCCTTTCCCCTCGCCCGCTTCGTCTCTCCCTCGCACCCCAGATCCCCTCCCCATCGCATCCGAACGCCATGGCCGCCGTCGCCCTCGTGGCCACCGGCCACCACGCGCGTCTTCGCCATGACGTAGCTCCTCGCCATCATCCGCTATGCCCCCTGGTGCCATCTGCAAGAGCTCAGAGGCGCTAGAGCGCCGTCACGACCGCCTTCTTCAACCTCTGTCCGCCTCGGGCCGCCGCACACCGACGCCGTCTCCGGCCACCTCGACTCTTCCTCGGGCCTTCCCAGCAACGGAAGTGAGCGCTGGACCTCCTCCCCCTTTCTTTCTCTTCCCTGCTTCTGCCACTACCCGTAGCTGGTTCCCTCGTCATGCCCGAGCTTGTCGCCGTCGTGGGGTTCGCCGCCGTAGCCACGGCTCGTGGAGCTCATAGCCGGCCACTCCGTCATGCTCAGCACGCTCCCAGAGGCGGGGCAAGCCTTCTGGCTCACCTCGCCGTGCCCCTAGCAATGTCCCCGCCGTGCACCCGAGCGTCGTTGCTGCTCGTACTCGCCACCATCGCTGCAGGCGCGCTCCGGCCAAGCCACCACCGCAGTCGGATGCGTGCGAGCCCTGCGGTGCCCTAGGTTCAAACCGCGGCCGAAACGGGCCCCTGAGGTCGTTTTCCGGCCAACTCCGGCGAGGAGCCGCCGCGAGAGGGTCGCCAGAGCGACTCCGGCATCGCCTGCTGACCTGTCCGCCACGCGGCCCTCCTTGTGTCGCTACCAATGGGCCCCGCGGGGCCCGTTGACTGGGTTGACCCATTCAACGTGCTGACTGGGCAGCCCAGTGTCATTGACATGCGGGCCCCACAGTTATTCTGTTAATTAAAACATTATATAACTAAAGTTAATTAGTTAATCTAATTAGCCACTGACATGTGGGGCCCAACTGCTAATTACCGCCCTCTTCTTTTAAAATAACCTACTGTTAGCCCTCTCTCTATGACATGTGGGACCCACTGGTCAGCTTTGACCAGTCAACCGGACTGTTGACTGCTGACGTCACACCTATGTCATGCTGATCTCATATTTCCTTTTCTGCTAATTTAAATAATTCCAGAAATGGCTTTAATCTTTGAAAATTCATAGAAATTAAACCGTAACTCCGATGAAAATGTTTTCTATATGAAAGTTGCTCAGAAAAATCCAACGAATCCAAATATGCGGTCCGTTCATCTGTCACATGACTCTAGCATGCTGAACATGGAACGTTTCCCCTCCGGTCATATGTGTGACACAGGTCCGGAACCGGGAATACATTCCCGGTTGTTTTCCCCCTGCACCTATATCGTGTAGCCATACGTTAAGTCACACCCGGCAACATATTGCCATGTTACGCTTTGTGATGTTATGTTTGCTTTATATTTACTGTTTCTTCCCCCTCTTCTCTCCGGTAGACCCCGAGACCGATGTTGCCCCTGTGATCGACTACATCGACGACGACCCCTCCTTGCCAGAGAAACCAGGCAAGCCCCCCCTTTGATCATCCCGATATCGCCCATTCCATTCTCTCATGCTTGCATTAGATCTTGCTACTGTTATTGTTTGCTCCTATTCTGATGCATAGCCTGCTTTTGTATCTACTGTTGTACCTTACCTGCTTATCCTAAACTGCTTAGTATAGGTTGGTTAGTGATCCATAAGTGACCCCCACTTTGTCCCGACTACCCCGCTGGATTATCAGAAGACCCGATCAACGGGATCGAAGACCAGGCCCCGGCACCGCACATCACTTTCCCCTTAGTTGCTCGACGATACTGGGTTACTATCGAGTACCGAGGGTGAGACCTCATCAGTACTTCTGATGTTAACCCAGTAGTGTAGTTATTCGGTCGTGGTCATCGAGGGTGATTTCCTCTTTAACCACTTCTGATACGACTCTGTCGTGCAACCCCTCAAGTGTGGACCTCGAGGGTGAATCCTCTTACGTTCACCTTGATGACTACATCGAGTGGAATTCACCGGGGGTGATTCCTCGGGATTTCCCCTTGATGTTTAGACACACAATTACTATGGTTACTATGACTTTACACTGAGCCATGTTACTAAAGACGGGTCGACCTTGAGGGGTACCCGCGCGAGCTTAATTGCGAGTGATGTGGAATCGGGTTGACCTGGAGGGTGCCCGTGAGATAATTACGAGGCGTGGCCGGGCATTCCTAGCCCTTGCCGCAAGTACTCGAGACGGGGCAACGGGGTCACATCTTTCGTGAGTCTCTGCTTGTTACCGCGCGTTCCTAATCCACTACGATTTGGATATTTGATCCGAGGGGCCTCTGGCCTGATAGCACTAACCATCACGTGGGCATAGTATGGGTGTTCTGCGTCGTATACATCAGCCGAAGCTTAATAGACGTCAGCGACTGAGCGGCGCGCGTCGGGTTGGACTGCGTAAGCGCCTGCCTTGTTGAAGGAGGTAGCTAGGTCTGCTCACCGGCCGCCCACGCAACGTGCAGGAGTTCCCGGGGAGATGGCCCATGACCCCTGGGGGCATAGGTTTAGTCCGGCGTGCTGGCCTCTCTATTAAGCCTAGGTCGGGTTGCGGCGTATTGTTTGGCCGAGGCCGGGCATGACCCAGGAAAGTGTGTCCGACCGGAGTTAATCGAGCATGGTGGGTAAGTTGGTGCACCCCTGCAAGGAAGAAAACATCTATCGATAGCCTGTCCTACGGTAACGGACACTCGGAGTTGTATCCTGATTGATACAACTAGAACTGGATACTTGTGATGAGAATTGGATGGTGATGAGAATTGGATTGTGATGATAATTGGATAGTACGGCTCTGGGATTTCTTTCTCGCAGGGAGTCGAGAAAGGATCTCTGGCCGAGGTTCATAACACTACTACTACTTTACTTTATGCTACTCTACTCCCTCCTGTTTGCTGCAAGATGGTGGTTTCCAGAAGATGCTAGTCTTCGATAGGACTAGGCCTTCTCTCTATTCTGGCATTTCTGCAGTCCAGTCCACATATACAGCCTTCCTTTGATAATGTTGCATCTGTAGTGTAGATCCTTGCTTGCGAGTACTTTGGATGAGTACTCACGGTTGCTTTGCTCCCTCTTTTTCCCCTTTTCCATTCTTCTTGGATGACGCAACCAGATGACGGAGTCCAGGAGCCAGATGACACCTTTGATGACTGCTACTACCCCGAGGGTGCCTACTACCACATGACGGAGACCGCGGATGACCAGGAGTAGTTAGGAGGCTCCCAGGCAGGAGGCCTTGCCTTTTCGGTCGATGTTGCTTTTGTGCTAGCCTTCTTAAGGCAAACTTGTTTAACTTATGTCTGTACTCAGATATTGTTGCTTCCGCTGACTCGTTTGTATTCGAGCTGATGTATTCGAGCCCTCGAGGCCCCTGGCTTGTAATATAAAGCTTGATTTATTTTAATTTGTGTCTAGAGTTGTGTTGTGATATCTTCCCGTGAGTCCTTGATCTTGATCGTACACATTTGCGTGTATGATTAGTGTATGATTGAATCAAGGGCGTCACACCTGGGGTCAACACGCATGGGCCCCGCCCCTAACTAGATTAGTTTAGGACTAATTACCCCTGCTGACACTCACAGTGGGCCCAGTGGCTGTTAATTTGATTAGTTAGAATTAATTAACCCTGTTAGTTACTTGTGTCACTGACGTGTGGACCCCGCTGGTCAGGTTTGACTTGGACCGGGTCAGTTGACCTGCTGACGTCATCGTGATGTCATGCTGATGCAGTAAACTCTTTCTGGAATTAGTTTAATTCTAAAATAGCCAGGAAATTCCAGAAAATGTTATAAACTTCTAAAAATCATATAAAATCAACCGTAACTCAGAATGAAATAAATTATATATGAAAAATGATCAGAAAAATCCAATCTATCCATATGTACCATTTTCATGCATGTTAGAACAACTTATGACTACTGTTTAGGACAATTCAATTAAATGGCATGTAATAAATCACATATGGAGTTTGAATTTGAATCTTTGATTCAAACCAACTTCATTTAATCTGGTTTTAGTTGCATCAGCTCAAATCATAAGCATATTGCCATGTCATGAGCATGCATCATATTGTGCATTGCATTGATTGTGTTTCCTTCTGTGTTGCCGGTATTTGTCCCCTCTCGTTAGACGTGATACCGACGACGAGATCGATGACACCGATGAAGAGCTATACTATCTTCAGAAGTGCCAGGCAAGCAAAACCCCCTTGTTCATTCTGATACAATCCCACTCTCTTGCTCCTGCTCTCTTTTACTGCATTAGGACAACAACGATTCATCTGTTACTTGCTACGGTAGCTGAACCCCTTTATCCTCTGCATGACCTGTCATTGTCACAGTAAATAGATGAAACCCACTAGCATGAGTAGGAGTTGTTTGAGCCCTGTTGTGCCTACTCATTCATGCTTGTTTGTCATGCCTGCTACTGCTTAGAGTTGAGTCAGGTCTGATTCATCGGGGATGAATCAGAGGTGTGTGAACATGTCCTATTGCGTGTGAGCTAAGTGTGTGAACACGATTTGGTAAAGGTAGCGGTGAGAGGCCATGTAGGAGTACATGGTGGGTTGTCTCATTAAAACCGTCCTCAGGAACTGAGTTCTGTGTTTGTGATCCATGAATAGTTACTACCACAAATTGGGCTCCGGGCACTCGAAGCTCTCTCGACTTATTAATCAACTTGATCTCTGTCCAGGAGTTGCAACTAGTTTCTGGTGTTTGTAGGTAGTGTTAGTAGTCTACCAAGTGGCACCCGGTACAGGTGGGCTTGGGACAGACTAGGCACCGTGGCACGGTGTACCAAGTGTAGATCCACCCGTCGAGGTGGGCTTGGGAACCCTGCACACATCGTTTGGGGCCGTGAGCGACACCCCGGCCGGATCTCCTTGCGGATGGAACCCCAATAGGCGATAAACCTGGACGAGAGACTTGTGTGGTTAGTCAGGTCGTGGCCGACACCCTTGCTGGGCTTTCGCTTGAAGGTTGCCGAGTACATGTCGTGTAAACGGCGGTAAGTGGTGAGAGTGTGTGTGAAGAAGTACACCCTGCAGGGTTAACATCATCTATTCAAATAGCCGTGTCCGCGGTAAAGGACTTCTCGGTTGCCTGTACAGTTCATAGACAAGTGAAAGTGGATACTCTAAAATACGCAAGATAAGCGTGAGTGCTATGGATGGCGTTCTCGTAGGGAGACGGGAGCGAATCCATAGTGGTGTATTGATATGGTGAATATGTGGACTCGTGTGCGCCACCTCAAAAGAGTTACTTGCAGTCGTAGTTCAGGATAGCCACCGAGTCAAAGCTGGCTTGCTGCAGTTAAACTCCACCAGCCCCTTTGTTGATAATGATGCATATGTAGTTAGTTCTGATGTAAGTCTTGCTGGGTACATTTGTACTCACATTTGCCTATTTTATGTTTTTGCAGAGAGACTTCAGTCTCACTAGTAGTTCCGTGTGGACTTCGACGTTTAGCTTGTTACCTCAGCTACGATCTTGTGCCCTCGGCATGATCGGGTAGTTAGTCAGGCTTCTCAGCCTTTTTCATTTCTAGATGTCTGTACTCAGACATGTTAAGCTTCCGCTTGTGCTTTGACTTGTATGTTTTGAATGTTGGGTCGTGAGACCCATGTTTGTAATATCTCGCTCCTGGGAGCCTATTGAATAAAATACTTGAGTTGTAGAGTCATGTTGTGATGCCATGTTATATTTGCACATATCAAGCATATTGTGTATGTAATTGAAGTGCTTGGTATGTGTGGGATCTGACTATCTAGTTGTTTATCCTTAGTAGCCTCTCTTACCGGGAAATGTCTCCTAGTGCTTCCACTGAGCCATGGTAGCTTGCTACTGCTCCAGAACACTTAGGCTGGCCGGAATGTGTCCTTCTTTGTTCCTGTGTCTGTCCCTTGGGGAAATGTCACGCGATGAATACCAGAGTCCTATTAGCCTGCTACAGCCCGGTTTACCGGAGTCCTGCTAGCCCAGTTGCTACAGTCCGGATTCACTCGCTAATGATCGACACATTGGTTGCTGGGTCATGTATGCTTGTCCCTGTAAGTTTGTGCCACTTGGGGTTTACGACTAGCCATGTCAGCCCGGACTCCGTATCATATGGATGCTAGCGACACTATCATATACGTGTGCCAAAAGGCGCAAACGGTCCTGGGCAAAGGTAAGGCGACACCCGTGGGGATACCGTGCGTGGGGCCGCAAAGTGATATGAGGTGTTACATGCTAGATCGATGTGGCATTGAGTCGGGGTCCTTACACCCACCTGGTGGGCCCCCTCTGGTACTTATTGACTCAAAAAATTCTCATTTATCTCATAAAAATCCTTGTGAAGTTTCAGCTCATTTGGAGTTGTGCAGAATAGGTAGCCTGACGTAGCCTTTTCAGGTCTAGATTTCCAGCTGCCAGAATTCTCCCCTTTTGCGTGTACCTTGCATATTATGAGAGAAAAGGCATTAGAATTACTCCAAAAAGCATTATTATGCAATAAAACAACATAAATAACAGTAGGTAAACATGATGCAAAATGGACGTATCAACTCCCCCAAGCTTAGACCTTGCTTGTCCTCAAGCGAAAACCAAAATTGAAAAACATGTCCACATGCTTAGAGAGAGAGCTATCGATAAAAACAAAAATACGGACATAGAAGCATCATGTAACTTATTATAACAGCAACAAATTATAACATAAAAATTTCATCATAGGACTGTTATCATAGACTTCTCATGAACAAGTAACAATTCATCACAACATCGAAGTATAAAGTATAAACTCTATTTGAAACCAACAAACCATGTTCTCAGTCAACTTTGCAACTACAATTCATCATCTTTTCAGGAAGGGTCACGTATCGGAGCCTTTAGGCAAGTCCACATACTCAACCATCATTTAGTCTTCTATGATTGCTAACACTCACCGCGTACACATGAGCAAAACATTTCAACATGACACATAGAAAGATAGGGGCTTATAGTTTCACCTCCCAACATATTCACCTCAAGGCTGATGTCAACAATAAGAACTCATGCTGCCCATATTCAACTGGATATATGTGCCTAGATATTTCCTCACCACATGATGCTTACCGAAGGAGAAAATAAAAAGGAATAGAGAGAAGAACTTTGACTCTTGCGTGAAAGTAAATACATAAAAGTAAAAGATAGGCCCTTCGCAGAGGGAATCATAGGTTGTCATGTGATTTCTGTTTGTATGCTCAACCCCTTAGTGCAAGAGAACATCACGTTATATTGCCCCTTATGATGGCAACCTTTATTATGCAGTTTGTCGCTTTTATTCTTCGCCATCACAAGTTCGTACAATGCTCAATTTTCTCTTACACTAAATGATCTAACACTTTTAGAAGCAATTTTTATTGCCTTATTGCACCGATGACAACTTACTTGAAGGATCTTACTCAATCCATAGGTAGGTATGGTGGACTCTCAAAACAAAATTTGGGTTTAAGGGTTTTGGATGCACAAGTAGTATCTCTACTTAGTGCGGAATTTTTGGCTAGCAAAGATGGGGAGCAAGCACCATATGTTGAAGGATCTATGACAATATAGCTTCTATGTGAATATGAACAAACATAAATCATTACGTTGTATTCCTTGTCCAACGTCAACAATTTTGGCATATAATATTTTGATGGGTGCTCGCAATCACAAAAAATTTCCAAGATAGTGTATTTGCATATGAATCTTCTCTTCCCTTATTAATTCTTTCATGAGTTGCATCATTGACCAATGCTATGTTTGTCAATCTACAATAAAATTTACAACTTATACTTTTCCTTGTGTAATGTCATCACTTACCATAAGATTAGCATATGATCTTTTTCATTTATTTCCTATCTTTTTATTGCAACAAGAAAGTAAAGAAAGAAAAACTCAAACTAAACTTTATTATATATCTCACACATGATTACAAAGATAGATCACTAAGCAAACTCTTGAAAGGAAAGGATCGAACTAAACTTTTATTCATCTGAAGCAAAATATAACTATGGATCGAACTAAGAAAAGTAAAGGAAAAAGATAGTGGAGGTGATACGATACCGGGGCACCTCCCCCAAGCTTGGCGAAAGCCAAGGGGAGTGCCCATACCCGATACTCAATTTTCTTTTGGTGATGAAGAAGGAGGTGGTGGTGATGAAGTAGCGGGTTTGTATTCTTCCTTAGCTTACGCTTGAGGAGGGAATTCTCATATTTTAATTCACTAATCTCCCACTTGAGTTCCAATACCTTTTTGCATAAACCTTGATTCTTTTCTTGCAAAAGACGAAAGGGGATAAACTAGATCTTAGGCTTCTTTGATTTGTTGTGGAGACTCAACTTCTTAAATTCAACATGCATGTCCCCAGGTTGGGGCAATGGGACTTCATCTTCGCCTGAGCACATCTCCTCTTTCCTCTTAGGATCATAGTATTCTTCTTCCTCCGAAGTCCAGCTATAGTGTTCCACATCTCCATAGACCTTGGGGTTTGCGATATAATCGGCAATGTAGCTCTCACCCTCCGAGTCTTGGTACGACATAAGTTCAAATCTGTCGAGAAAACACCGAGAAAATAAAACAGGAGATTTCTCCGTGATACACAGGTTAACAGGTTCGGGGGGTATATAAAGATTTTTTATCTTAGGAAACAAGCAAAGCAGAAGAAAAATGGAGGCCGGAAGGTACCCGAGGTGGGCACGACCCACCTGGGTGCGTGTCTTGTGCCGACCAGGGTCACCTTCCTGGTAGTTTCTTATTTTCCTAACTTTTTAAATATTCCAAAACTGACAAAAAATATTTTTGCGAATTTTTCGGAGTCCGTTTACTTACCGTATCACATACCTCATCTTTTTCACAATTCTGGAGTGTTCCGGAAGGTTTATTTTATGTGTTCTACCGGTGTCATAGTTTGGATAATATTGCTTTCAACATTAATGGGCGTACCTGAGATATAATGTTTTATTCGTTACCCATTAACAACCTTCGGGTTAGTGCCTTCGACATTATTTATTTTGATAGCTCCAGATCGATAAACCTCCTCGATAACATAGGGCCCTTCCCATTTGAAGAGGAGTTTTCCTGCAAAGAATTTGAATCGAGAGTTCTACAAAAGAACATATTCTCCAACATTGAACTCACGCTTTTGGATTCTTTTATGATGCCATCTTTTAACTTTTGCTTTAAATAACTTTGCATTTTCATAAGCTTGGGTTCTCCATTCATCTAATGAGCTAATATCAAATAACCTATTTTCACTAGCAAGTTTGAAATCATAGTTGAGTTCTTTAATTGCCCAATATGCTTTATGTTCTAATCAAGAGGCAAATGACAAGCATTTCCATAAACCGTTTAATAAGGAGGCATACCCATAGGATTTTTATATGTTGTTCTGTAAGATCAAAGTGCATCATCTAGTTTCTTAAAACAATTCTTCCGGGACCTATTGACAGTCTTTTGTAGGATTAGCTTTATTTGTCTATTGCTAAGTTCAACTTGACTACTCGATTGAGGATGATAGGGTGATGCAATTCTATGGTTAACATCATACTTGGCAAGCATTTTACGGAAAGCGCCATGAATAAAGTGTGAACCACCATCAGTCATTAGATATCTAGGGACTCCAAACCTTGGGAAAATAACTTCCTTAAGCATTTTAATAGAGGTGTTGTGATCAGCACCACTTGTTGGAATAGCTTCTACCCACTTAGTAACATAATCAATAGCAACCAAAATATGAGTATACCCATTAGAGGAAGAAAAAGGTCCCATGAAATCAAATCCCCAAACATCAAATGGTTCAACAGCAAGTGAATAATTCATAGGCATTTCTTGACGCTTGCTGATATTACCTATTCTTTGACATTCATCACAAGATAAGACGAACTTACGGGCATCCTTGAATAGAGTAGGCCAATAAAAACCATATTGCAATACCTTATATTGGTTTTGTCTCCCGCATGATGTCCTCCATAAGATTCGGAGTGGCATTTCTATAGGATTTGTTCCTATTCATGCTCAGGTACACAATGTCTAATAATACCATCTACTCCTTTATAAAGATGTGGGTCGTCCCAAAAGTAATGTCTTAAATCATAGAAGAATTTTTTCTTTTGTTGGTATGTGAAGCTAGGTGGTATGTATTTAGCAACAATATAATTAGCATAGTCAGCATACCAAGGTGTACTATTAGATACATTTATTGCAGTGAACTGTTCATTAGGAAAGCTATCATTAATAGGTTATGGGTTGTCAAGAATATTTTCAAGCCTAGACAAGTTATCAGCTACGGGGTTCTCTGCTCCTTTTCTATTAGTGATATGCAAATCAAATTCTTGTAGTAGAAGAACCCACCTAATGACTCTAGGTTTATAATCTTTCTTTTCCATAAGATATTTTATAGCAGCATGGTCAGTGTGAATAGTCACTTTGGAATCAACAATGTAGGATCTAAATTTATCACAAGCAAACACTACTTCTAAGAATTCTTTTTCAATAGTAGCATAATTTAGTTGAGCATTATCTAGAGTTTTACTAGCATAATGGATAACATTTAATTTCTTATCAACTCTTTATCCTAGAACAGTAGCAACAACATAATCACTAGCATCACACATAATCTCAAAAGGCAAGTTCCAATCAGGTGGTTGAACAACAGGTGCAGAAATTAAGGCTTTCTTGAGTGTTTTGAAGGCTTCCAAACAATCATCATCAAAATCAAAAGGAATATCCTTTTGCAAAATATTTGTAAGAGGCCTAGAAATTTTAGAAATTCTTTGATAAATCTCCTATAGAGACCAGCATTACCAAGGAAAGTACGAATACCTTTGATATCTTTAGGACAAGGCATTTTTTTAATTGCATCAACCTTGGCTTTGTCCACCTCAATACCTCTTCCGAAAATTTTATGGCCCAAAACAATACCTTCGTTAACCATAAAGTGGCACTTCTCCCAATTTAAGACAAGATTTGTTTGTTCACATCTCTGCAAAACTCTATCAAGATTGCTTAAACAATCATCAAAAGACTTCCCATAAACAGAAAGTCATCCATGAAAACCTCAACAATCTTTTCACAAAAATCAAATTATATAGCAGGCATACATGTTTGAAAGGTAGCAGGTGCATTGCATAAACAAAAAGCCATACGTCTATAAGCATAAGTTCCAAAAGGGCAAGTAAAAGTGGTCTTTTCTTGACCAGGTTGAGAAACAAGTATTTGTGAAAAGCGAGAATATCCATCAAGGAAGCAAAAATGTGTGTGCTTAGATAATCTTTCTAGCATTTGATCAATAAAAGGCATAGGGTAATGATATTTTCTAGTTGCTTTATTTAGTTTTCTAAAATCAATTACCATTCTATAGCCGGTGACAATTCTTTGTGGAATAAGTTCATTCTTATCATTATGAACAACAATTATACTTCCCTTCTTATGGACACAATGAACATGACTTACCCATCTACTATCAGCTATAGGGTAGATTATACCTGCTTCTAGAAGTTTCAATATTTCTATTCTTACCACTTCTTTCATTTTCGGATTTAACCGACATTGATGATCAACAACGGGTAGCATCAGGTTCCATATTAATCTTGTGTTGGCATAGAGTGGGACTAATGCCCTTAAGATCATCAAGAGTATATCCAATAGCAGCTCGGTGCTTCCTTAGAACTTTCAATAATCTTTCTTCTTCATGTTCCGAAAGGTTAGCACTAAGAATAACAGGATATATCTTTTTCTCATCGAGATAAGCATATTTCAAAGTGTTTGGCAATTGTTTTAATTCAAACACAGGATCACCTTTAGGTGGAGGAGGACCTCCTAGAGTTTCATTAGGCAGATTGTGTTTAAGCAGAGGTTGTTGTTCGAACAAGATTCTATCAATTTCATTTCTTTCATGCATATGCAAATCATTTTCATGTTCTAGCAAATATTGTTCTAAAGGATCAGTAGGAGGTCCAACAATAGAATCAAGACCAAAAATTTCATCCTTACTAGGCAAATCTTTCTTATGCGGTTTTCTACTAAACTTAGAGAAATTAAACTCATGAGATTCATCACCAAAGCTAACACCGATAGTTTGTTTCTCACAATCTATTTTAGCATTAATGGTGTTCAAGAAAGGTCTACCAAAGATAATGGGACAAAAGTCATCTTGTGGGGAACCAAGAACAAGAAAATCAGTAGGGTATTTTATTTTCCCACACAAGACTTCAACATCTCTAACAATGCCAATTGGCGATATAGTATCTCTATTGGCAAGCTTAATAGTAACATCTATGTCTTCTATTTCAGCAGGTGCTATATCATTCATAATTTCTTGATATAAGGAAAAAGGAGTAGCGCTCACACTAGCACCTAAGTCACATAAACCATGATAACAGCGATCTCCTATCTTAACTGAGACAACAGGCATGCCAACAACTGGTCTATGTTTACCTTTTTCATCGGGTTTGGCAATTCTAGCAGCTTCAGCACAGAAGTAAATAACATGCCCATAAATATTATCGACCAAGAGATCCTTAACCATAGAAACACTAGGTTCAACTTTGATTTGTTCAGCTGGTTTAGGTGTTCTAATATAACTTTTGTCGACCACGGTTGAAACTTTAGCATGTTCCTTCATCCTAACAGGGAAAGGTGGTTTTTCAAATATAAGAAGTGGGAACAACTGGATCAACATTAAAATGATAGTTTCTTCTTTAGCTTTTACCGATTCTTTAATTTCTTCTTTAATTGGTGGGTGATATTTGAACCACTTTTCTTTAGGAAGATCAACATAAGTAGCAAAAGATTCACAAAAGGAAGCTACTATCTCAGAGTCAAGTCCATACTTAGTGTTAAACTTTTGAAAAGCATCGGTATTCATAAAAGATTTAACACAATCAAACTTAGGCTCAATAATAACTCTTTACCTTCGTCGAGTTCCCAATCTTTAGAGTAGCGTTTAATTCTTTCTCAAAGATCCCGCCGGAATTCAATAGTTTTCTTCATAAAAGAACCAATACAAGAAATATCGAGCATGGATTGATAATTACGAGAAAGCCGAGCATAGAAATTCTGAATAATTATTTCTTTCGAGAGCTCATGATTGGGGCATGAATATAACATTGACTTAAGCCTCCCCCAAGATAGAGCGATACTTTAGCCTTCACGAGGCCAAAAATTATATATATAATTCCGATCACGATGAACTAGATGCATAGGATAAATTTTTTCATGGAATTCCAATTTCAACCGATCCCAGTTCCAAGATCGAATATCATTGCATAGCCTATACCATGTCAATGCCTTTCCCTTAAAATATAAAGGAAAACCCTTCTTCTTAGCTTCATCTCCGGGAAAACCCACAAGCTTAAACAATCCACAAATTTCATCCACATATATCAAGTGCATATCAGGATGTTCGGTTACATCACCTGCATAAGGATTAGCTAGCAGTTGTTCTACCATACCCGAAGGAATTTCATATTCAATATTTTTCAGTAGGTGCAGTAGGTTGAGGGGCAACTAATTGTGGTTCCAGTCAAGGTGAATATACCCCAAACAAACCCCTCAAAGGATTGTTTTCCATAGTAACAAGTGACAGTAAATTTCAGCACGTAGTAATAATTTTTCCTTAGCAATTTCCACTTATCAAGAGTGCTTCACTCCCCGGCAAAGGCACCAAAAAATAGCCTTGATGACCCACAAGTATATGGGGTCAATTGTAGCCTTTTCAATAAGTAAGTGTGTTGAACCCAACGAAAAGCAGAAGGAAATGACAAGTGGTTTTCAGCAAGGTAATGTCTGCAAGTGCTGAAATTGTAAGTAACAGAGTAGTTTGATAGCAAGATAATTCGTAACGATCAATTAACGGTAGTAGTAACAAAAGCGCAGCAAGGTAGCCCAATCCTTTTGAGGCAAAGGATAGGCCAAAATGGTCTCTTATGATAAGCAAAGTGTTCTTGAGGGTACACGGGAATTTCATCTAGTCACTTTCATCATGTTGGCTCAATTCGTGTCCGCTACTTTGATAATTTGGTATGTGGGTGGACCGGTGCTTAGGTGTTGTTCTTACTTGAACAAACCTCCTACTTATGATTAACCCCCTCGCAAGAATCCGCAACTACGAGAAAAGTGTTAAGAATAAATTCTAACCTTAGCATTAAACTTCTGGATCCAATCGGTCCCTTACGGAATAGCGCATAAACTATGGTTTAAGCTTCTGTCCCTCTCACAACCCATCACTCAATAACTATTGCACAATGCATTCCCTTAGGCCCAAATATGGTGAAGTGCCATGTAGTCGAATTTTTACATGACACCACTAAGGGAATCACAACATACATATCATCAAAATATTGAACACATATCAAGTTCACATGATTACTTGCAACATGATTTCTCCAATGACCTCAAGAACAAAAGTAACTACTCACAAATGATAATCATGCTCAAGATCGAAGAGGTATTAAATAGCATAATGGATTTGAACATATAATCTTCTATCAAATAAACCATATAGTAATCAACTACAAGATGTAATCAACACTACTCGTCACCCACAAGCACCAATCTATAGTACCGGTACAAAGATTGAACACAAGATATGAACTAGGGTTTGAGAAGAGTTGGTGTTGTTGAAGATGTTGATGGAGATAACCGTCCCCAAGATGGGAGAGTTGTTGGTGATGATGATGACGATGATTTCCCCCTTCGGGAGGGAAGTTCCCCCAGCGGAATCGCTCCGCCGGAGGGCAAAAGTGCTCCTGCCCAAGTTCCGCCTCGAATCGGTGGCGCTTCATCCCGAAAGTCCTCTCCTTATTTTTTTTCTAGGTCAAAATGACTTATGTACTAGAAGAGGGGCACCGGAGGTGGGCCGAGGTGAGCATAATCCACTAGGGCGCACCTGGGCTCCCTGGCATGCCCAGGTGGGTTGTGCCCACCTGGTGGGGCCCCTCTGGTACTTATTGACTCCAAAAATTCTCATTTATTCCATAAAAAATCCTCGTGAAGTTTCAGCTCATTTGGAGTTGTGCAGAATAGGTAGCCTGACGTAGCTTTTTCAGGTCCAAATTTCCAGCTGCCAGAATTCTTCCCTTTTGTGTGTACCTTGCATATTATGAGAGAAAAGGCATTAGAGTTACTCCAAAAAGCATTATTATGTAATAAAACAACATAAATAACAATAGGTAAATATGATGTGAAATGTACGTATCACACACACATCCAGGAGCAAGAGAATTAAACCATATCAAAGCATCACCCTTTAATGAGAAAGGAAACAACTTAAGAATATAGAAATAGTGAATATTTTCCTCATGAGCAAATAGGGTGGCTATATCATTCGATTTAGTAAGGTGTGCCACAACAGTTTTAGATTCATAACCATGGAAAGGATCAGATTCAACCAAAGTAATTAACTCAGGGTCGACGAAGAATTATAATCCTTATCAGTAACAAAGATAGGTGAAGTAGTAAACTTAGGATCATATTGCATTCTAGCATTCAAAGATTTTTCTCTCAACTTGCATAGTAATTTCTTAAGATCATCTCTATCCTTACAAGCAAGAATGTCCCTAGCTACCTCTCCATCCATAACATAACCCCAGGTATAACATGTAATTCATATCTAGGAGAGCTAAGTCTAATGGGTGTTTCAAAGTTTTCAGTTACAATAATTTCATCAGTTTCAGGAATATCATCAGTTTTAGCATTCTCGATATCTTTAGCTCTAGCAAGTTGTTCGTCAAGAAATTCACCCAGTGGCACAGTATTATCAAGCAAAGTAGTAGTATCATCATCAAGCATCATGCATAGGAGAAGTAGCATCATCAATTACTTGCACATATCAGAATCAATAGCATGTGTGGGTGTCGCAAGCTTAATTAAAACAGAAGGTGAATCAAGTGCAGAGCTAGATGGCTGTTCCTCAACTCCCCTCATCCTATAGGGGAAAATCTTGGTTTTGGTATCTTTCAGATTCTTCATAGTGATAAACAAATATAAATCCCAAGTGACTCGGCAAATAGAGTTATGCTCCCCGGTAACGGTGCCAGAAAAAGGCCTTGATGACCCACAAGTACAGGAAATTGCAACAATTTTCGAGGGTAGAGTGTTCAACCCAAATTTATTGATTCAACACAAGGGGAGCCAAAGAATATTCACGAGTATTAGCAGTTGAGTTCTCAATTCAACCACACCTGAAAGACTTAATATCTGTAGCAAAGTATTTAGTAGCAAAGTAGTATGGAAGTAACGGTAATGGTGGCAAAGTAACGGTGGCAGTTTTGTAGTGATTGTAACAGCAGTAGCAACGAAACTAACTTAGCACAGATCAATATATGAAAAACTCGTAGGCATTTGATCGGTAATGATAATTGTGTTGGATAACATTCATCGTGTAGCAGTCATAACCTAGGATGACTCAGAACTAGCTCCAATTCATCAATATAATGTAGGCATGTATTCCATATATAGTCATACATGCTTATGGAAAAGAACTTGCATGAAATCTTTTGTTGTACCCTCCCATGGCAGCAGTGCCCTAATGGAAACTAAGGGATATTAAGGCCTCCTTTTAAAAGAGAACCGGACCAGAGCATTAGCACTTAGTGAATACATGAACTCCTCAAACTACGGCAATCACCAGAAAGAATCCCAATTATTATCACCTTGGGGTATGCAGATCATAACTCGTAATAGGTGTCTATAACTTGCAAGATAGCATCAAGAACTCACATATATTCATGAAAACATAATAGGTTCAGATCTGAAATCATGGCACTCGGGCCCTAGTGACAAGCACTAAGCATAGCAAAGTTATAGCAACAATAATCTTAGAACATAGTGGATACCAGGGATCAAACCCTAACAAAACTAACTCGGTTACATGATAAATCTCATCCAACCCATCATCGTCCAGCAAGCCTACAATGAAATTACTCACGCATGTCGGCTAACATCATGAAATTGGTATGGAGGAAGGGTTTTTTAGGGAAAAAATATTATCACTGTCCAGCAAGCCTACGATGGAATTACTCATGAACGCTTAGTGTCTTTTCGATGATGTACACTTGTTTGATACAATGTGAGGTGTCAATGAATATGGGCCGAGTAGTAATGCAATGCCAAACAAGTCAATTATGACTCTCATGCTAGGTGCTCAAGACAAGAAAGAAAAAGGACTCTTAGGCTGACATGTGGGCACCAGCAGTTTTTTCTTGCGCTTGCGCACCGAGAGCGTGGCGCGTGTTCGAAATTCATGCTACCTTTTCATCCCCAATCTCCTTCCCCTCCCCCGCCTCTGGAATCTTGATTCCTACTCCAATTCCCCCAAATCCCCCTCATGTACTCCCTGTACTCAAGCGCACTATCATGTCATCTGTCAACGTGGATCTCCGAGCTGGAGATCCTGAGGTCCGTCGTCCCTTCGGGCGTTGCATGCTGTTGATCAACAGTGGCATGGGAGCGCTTGATGACCAGTTTGCTGGCAAAGTGCCGATGGTAACCATCAACGGCGACTGGCCTACCGTCTCGTCGGACGACCTTGTCAAAGCTCTTGGCATTGCGCATGACATCCAAATAAGTGACTTGCTCATCGAAGTCTGTCTGCCACCTGCTGTTTTCTTCGTCCGGTTCCAGACAACTTTCGACTGCAGTCGTGTGTTTGAATCTTCCCGTCATTTGTTCTGCGATGACGCACTGGTGAGCTTTGATCGGTGGCACCCAGGATGGGGCTCGATGCCCTCTGAGCTTGAGTTTTTAACAAAGCTTACCTTCCACGGCATGCCTCAACGTGCTTGGAACAACGAGTCCATGAATGAGCTTATCAACGACCTAGGAGGTGAGATTGTAATATGTTTGTTCCTCCACACAACAGGGCTCTGAGGGTTATGGCATGGATGAAGAAGTCATACACCATACCGAAGGTGATTGGTGTTGAGATACCGGTGCAGGAACCGGGGTTGTACTATTCATCGCCACCAAGGCCGCCGTGAACCACGTTAGGGATGTACCTGTATCGAGTGTTCGTGCATGTCTAAGAAGTGGTCAATCCATCAATCGAAGTCCTGCCGCCGCCGCTGGTGCCAGGGTCTGTCGATGACATCCATTACAGGAGTCAATGTCAAACTTTCGTTGTGTTGCTTGGAACGATGGATGGCACAGAGCCTACTCCATCGCGCAGCAGAGGCCACTGCTTCTTTGGGAGAAGAGGCAAGGATGGCTGCTTGGATGTGCTCTAATTCGAGGTAACAACTCAATCTTCTCAAATACTAGTTAAATCCGAGCTATCAATGTGAAGCACTGATGTTCCAGTACATTTGATAGTGACCTGTTCTGTTTTTGTACCTGGAGTTTTTTAGAAAGGGGTGTACGTCAACTTAATGTGCTACGAGAACTTATTGTGTTGTCTGTCTGTTTTCTTTGCACAACATTCAAGATATTTCCCTGTCATTGATAAAGATGATGAATGGTAATGTACGGGTTTGTTGGTTTCAACATAGCCCTACCCATAGGGATCCACTGCTTCCACCCTGATTGTGCTGCCTGCATGAAATTTTTGTATGCAAGTTCAATGTGCTATGATGTTGTATATGATTGTGTTAACTATATAAGTTTTTACTAAGCATCGGCAATGCACATGGCTAAAAGATGTAATCACGAGCATCGACCGATGGGTCTCTCTCTCTCACACACACACACTCTCTCTCTCTCACGCACACAAGTGTGATCCGTTGAATTATTTCTTCGCCCGTGACTCAAGCTTAACTCATGACAGCTTTTAATTAGGTTCCACTGTACTCTAACTTTTTCTTAAGTTATAAATTGAGCTCATTCACTTCAAAAAGTTGTACACAAGACTTGTTTGGGCCTTTTCAGGCGTTGTTGAATGTGGACTGAGAGCTATGTAAAGTTGTATTGTATTACACAGGCCTTTTCCGTTGAACATCAGCAATGCAAGTGGGTCGACAATTGTACACAACATCCTAAAATAAGCGCAACCTAGCCTATGTTTCTTTTAATAAAATGCACAACTCAATTTATTTTTTATATAATAAGATTACCAAGCCCAGCTTAAGTTTTTTAATAATATTCCTATCTCAATATTATGCTTTTTACGAAATGCTCAGTACAAACCATCATTGTTTTTTCACCCATCCCAGTAAATGGGTCCATTTCTACTATAATCAAATGGGTTGTAAATTATCAAAAATAATAAATGGGATGCATGTACGCAATATTTTTTTCACCCAACCCAGTAAATAGGTGTATTCGAATAAATAATCAAATGCGCTGTAAATTATCATAAATAGTAAATTGGCTATTATTATTTTTACCCAGCCCAAGAAATAGATTATTTTTTGAGTCAAAGCGCAGGAAATAGATGTATTGGCAACAAAACGAAATGGGTTGTAAAACCTAAATAAATGGGCTGCATTCCGCCACAGCTTTCGAAGCTGACTTTGTTGGCCACTAGGACGAAGCCTATGCAAGGTGTTGTCCATTTAGTGAACAAAATGATTTAATGGTCTAAAACAAAAATTCAACAAATTATTCTGACATCTGTAGTCATTGGATTAACATCCAACGACGATCCTGCTTCTTCAATCTCTGATCTAGTTGCTCTTGCTCCAGCCACCAAAACCATCGCCGGCTAGAGCGCCTGCATCTTCCTCCCGTGGCCGGCTGTGCTTCCGCGCAGGCCTCGCTGCCCCACCCTACTCCCAACGATGACCAGGTCATACCTGTAGTCACCCACACCTTCTGTTAGTCTCCGGCGACGGCAGCCTCACCCCACACCCGAACCAGACCCACGTACTCCCCTCCGCCAGGGACTCCAGTGCCCCTATTTCCACGACTCAAGATCGTTCTCATCTTAGGCCTTTCCGTCGTCCACCGCTGTGGTTCGCTCGATGATGCATGGTCAACAACGAGAGCCAACATGGAGTACGTCGAGAGGCTAACAGCTGGGAACCACCAGCTACATCTTCGCACACCAGCTAGTGCCTCCTCATTATGCGAGAATAAACGATTCATCCCCCTGACAGGTTGGACCCACCAGCCACAATCTTCGCACGCAAGGAAGTTCCTTCTTATTATGCGAAAAAAGTTTCCTCCCCATGACAGTTGGGACCACGACCTACATCTTCGCACGGAAGGAAGTGCCTCCTTATTATGTGCAAGAAAAATGATTCCTCCCCCTACTAGCTCGGACACACCTGATTCAGATGCTGACATGTGGGCCTACTAAGTTGACACGTATGCAGGGCTTTGTTAACCTAGTCAACAAACGATTCTAGCAGCAATGATCGTTGGATTAACATCCAACAGCCACGCTACTTCTTCAATCTCTGATCTTCTTACTCCAGCCGCTGAAACCAGTGCTGGCGGGACCGCCTGCTCCTGCCTCCTGTGGCCAGCTGTGCTGCCACCGCTAGCTATGTCATCCCTCTACTCGCCCACACCTCCTGTTATTCTCCGACGACAACAGCTCACACCGCAGCCGAACCAGTCAACCCTCGTACTCCCATGCACGTGGGCATCCACTGTCGCGTCTTCCCTGGCTCCGTGTCATTCCCTTCCTAGGCCTTGCCGTCATCCAGTGCCTTGGTGCTCTCAGCGCGGCGTGGTCAACGAATGACATCCATCGAAAGACGACTGTACGCGGTGACGCTGACAGCTGGACCCACCAGCTACATCTTCGAACGCAAGGAAGTGCCTCCATATTAGGCGCGAGAAAATGATCCCTCTTCCTAACAGCTGGGACCCACCAGCTATATCTTTGCATGCAAGGAAGTGCCTCCTTGTCCTCCCTGACATCTAGGACCCACCCGGTCGAAGCATATGTAGCGTTGTATGTCTGGTCGCGAATGTGTACGTACATACTGGTCGGTCGGTCTCTCTACAATGATGAAGCGTGGCCGAGAAAACAGTCCTGTCTAAACCATGTACACACGCATACATACGGCAAGGGCTCATGTACATGGAGAGGCAACGGACGGCAACAACGCTGTCCTGTTCATCAGCAGCCAACCGGCTGGGTCATAATGGAGAAACGGCATCGTGTTCATCGGTAGGCAACCGAGTGGGTTGGAATACATCCTATTCATCGGGAGCCAACTAGCTTGGACGGAACACCTAAAACAAGGTCTGGCGTACCGCAGAACGGAGGAAACAACCTTCTGTTCGAGCGTACGGTCGAAGCGGAGTCATGTTCATCAGGAAGGGTCTGGCGTACTGCAAAACGGAGGAAACGGACTTCCGTTCGAGTGCCTACGGTCGAAATGGGGTCCTATTGATTGGGAGGGGTGTGGCGTACCGCAAAATGGAGGAAACTGACTTCTCTTGGAGCACCTAAGGTTGAAATTGGGTCTTGTTCATCGGGAGGGGTGTGGCGTACCGCAAAACGGGACTCCACAAGCTACTGTTCATCCACCTCGACTTACTCCAGCCTCCACCTGCTATTGTTCATCCACAACGTCTTCCTCCCGCCTCCACCAGCTATTGTTCATCCACGAGCTATTGTTCATCCAGCCTCCATCGGCTACTGTTCATAGAGCCTCCACGGGGTCCTGTTCATCCACCCCCAACTGGCTGGGGTGTGGCGGCCTCCTCGGGGTCCTGTGCATCCAGCGGCAATGGCCTACTACCACGGGGTCATGTTGATCCAACCCCCACCGGGAACTATTCATCTACAACCAACCAACCGGCTTGACTCACCACGTCTTGACTCATTCTACGTACTGCGCGCACGGTAGCAACAGTCACTGTTCATCGAGACCCAACATCGGCTAGCTAGGTCTCGCAGGAAGGCTCGATTGGCTTCAGTAAGCAGTAGTAGTGATCGATCGCTCGGGTTCAGTTAGCAGCAGTAGCGAAGGAATCGCTCGGGTTCAGTCAGTAGGGAATGAATTGCTCGGGTTCAGTTAATAGCCAAGGGATCGTTCGCTCGGGTTCAGTAATATAGCTAGTGAAGTCGGTCGGGTTTAGTTAGCCAATGCCTCGCACACACGTGCGTACACGAGAGAAACGCACAAACCATAGTGCATCGCTCCCGACCACCCACCGTAACTGGGAACTCCCTGATATTTTTCTCATCTTCGCTTCTACCATGATTTTTTTCCATCATGGACGGCCCAAAGAATGTTATGCAGGTGTGTGTCCAGCCACCCAGGACGAAAAGCCCATTTTCTATCATGATTTTTTGTCATAGAAGTAGGAGCCCACCACATTGTTTTTGTCACAATTATCGTCATAGAAGTGTCATAACCATGACAGGATTTTTTTTGTTCGGGCCAAAATGTCATGGATGTGTCTTTTTTTGTAGTGTGTCCTCGGAGTCATTGAGGTCCTCGGGGTTGTACTGATCCTCGTGCCCCTTTGAGTCATCGAGCTGTTGCTCGGGGGCAACGAGGTCATTGAGGTCTTCCATATTGTCTGGGGTATCGTTTTCTCCGATCCGGTTCCCGTGTTGCTTTCCCTGCCCCTACACCCCTTGGATTGTATGTGCTATCGTCAGCGTTTGGGCGGCTCCTCGCCAGGCTTATCGCCATCTTTTCTGGGGGTGTCGTTGTCGTTCTTCCCATTGGTGCCATCGCCCTTATCGTTGGGGGTGTCAACCATATAGACATCATAGGTGGAGGTGTTCGTCCACCGTCTAGTGGTGGGAGGGGTAGTAGCAGTATGAGTCGTGGCGTCGACATCTTCATCTATGTCGTCAGCCTCCTTAGAAGTGTAGTTCAGCATGTCGATTAGATATTTGATAGTGGCTACTAAGTGAGTGGTGGGTAGGACGTAAAATTCCATGTGGCCTGCTTCAAGACCGATCCGAGCATAGGTCGTGGACGGGTCATCCATAATGTTCATCGGCTGGATCCGATCTAGCATCTAGCTTAAAGGGAGAGACTAGCCGGATCGGTATCCGAGATTTCTTTGGAGTCAACCTTCGGTATGGTGGTGTGAGGGGCGAGTCTGGCCAGGATTGACTCCTGATCTTCGGACGCCGAAGTCGTATCCGGGCTTGAAGCTTAATTCGAGGTAAGAGCCAACCCAAGGATAGAGTCGGAAAGAGAGTTCAAAGTCAAAGCTTCAGGGTTTTCGGGTTCTTCAGGCAAGGCTGAGAACCTAGTGAAGATCAGATCGCCCTAAGCATCAGCAACGTACTCTAGGTTGCCGAACCTAATTTGACACTCCAGGGCAAAGTTGTCGACCTGGTCGAGGTGACCGGCCAAGTTAGCGTGCAAACGATGTCGCCGAACGCGAAGAGCTAGCCGGGAACAAAGATGTCCCCGGTGTGGATGCCATCTCCGATGACTAGGCGAGCCATCTATCCTTCGGTGATCCCACATCGGAACTCTCAATGAAAGCACCAATGTCGGTGTCAAAACCGGCGGATCTCGGGTAGGGTGTCCCGAGTTGTGGATCTTGGATCAATGGGGAACAGGAGACACACAGACAGTATTTACCCAGGTTCTGGCCCTCTCTAAGAGGTAAAACCCTACATCCTACTTGATTGTATTGATGTGTATAGGATGGTTACAGAGTCGATCTACCAGAGATCATATGAACTAAACCGTAGATAAGTAGGATGATGGTTCTTCTTCTAGCCTCTACAGATTAAACCCTCCGGTTTATATAGACACCACGGCTACTAGGGCTACACATGGTCGGTTACAATAAAGGGATAAACATGTCGATTCTCCTATCTTGACTTGGCGTACACACCAAGGCTTCGAAGGTTTCCTGTCCGGAGAGGGAGTCGCCTTATAGCTCGGCCTTCTAGTAGTTGCAGAGCAGCCCACCTGTCCGGCCCACAAGAGATAGGCCAACAACCTGAGGACCCCTTAGTACAGGACTCTCTCACACAGGGCGCGCTGGATTTCGACGAGATCCAGAGCGACGCGCCACCCCCACCTAGCCACACGTTTACGGCAAGCTCCACCTTGCTATGCCTTGTCCCGCACCATAGTCGTGGTGGCCGGAGTGGTCCTGGATACGCACGGCCGCGGTGTCACTCGCCTCATCTGCTTTCCAAGAGCACTGTTGCAACCGCGAGATGGGGCACAGTAGGCGACAACAAGGAGCACCCAAGGTCGCCGGAGTCGTTCCCAAAATCCCAGCCATGGTCGCACTAGAGGCCGGGAGCAACGGATCTAGCTTGGGATAGGAAGCTGTGGAGCGAGCGTGACGCGCGTCATCGGCGTTCGCAGGAATCAGTCGGCGTAGGTGACAATGTAGTAGGTGTTCGTGGGAGGAGAAAGGGTCGCCATAGGTGCAATGGGGTGTGAGGCGGATTTGGCAGCCGCCTGATCTATAAGGAGATGGGTAGGAGACGAAGTGGTGGGTGTCAGTGGCGATGTGGGAACGGGAGTCGACGAGGGGAGGCCAATTTTCGTGTTTTGACCCTTTTTATGAAGTTTAGCCGGATCTGACCCTGGTTCGTAAAAAATTTGGGATCTGACCCTTTTTCCTACCGCCATAACCCTTGGCGGTAGGACTTGACTGCTCCGTCACGGTCATCCAACGTTGAAAATACCCTACCGCCATAGTCTTTGGCGGTAGGGTCCAGAAGGTTTAAATTACATGTGGCGTCTAGAAGAATAGAATCAGTCTAGTGGAAAATTGGCTAGCTCATGCGAGTTTGGTTCAGTAGGACTTGAGTTGGAGCCTTCACAAGGCCAATTTTTTGTTTATTTTTATTTTGCCCATTAAAAATTAAATAATGTGTCCAACTAATATTAGGACATGAATTACTTATAGAAATATATTTTTATTTATCTGTAACTGTTTTATAAAAGTCCCGCAAAGATATAAACGAATATGATGGGATAAACAATTTGTCCAATTATAATGTTAAGCTATGGATTATTTATAAAAATATTTTTTTTACTTATATGTAACTGTTTCATAAAATTTCTGCAAAGATTTGTTTTTCTGCGGTCTTTTTGCGGCTTAGATCTGTAACATACATGGGAGAGAGCAGTTTTATTCTTTGCTCATCATGAAGATTAGGCGCTCTGCAATTAAGTTCTCATCATATGTTACTTTGTTTGGCTCTGTTATTGTTTGTCTCCGCCCAGCTATGTTAATGATGAGTTTTCTTCCATGTTCTTTTGCCAAAAGAGCTACATATGATGCGTAATTAATAATTGTTTGCAACAAATTATCAGAATAAAAGCACTTTATGCTTGATTTTTAACTGTTAACTAAAAGAAAATGTTTATCCTGAGTAGCACTAAGGTTGGTCGGCTCCGCGCTCAAACCACTGCAGACACGCACCTCTAGGTTCTTCAGTTTAGTTGCTACTATATTATCAAATCCGTGATACAAACACGACCTCTCCAGTAAGATCAAATATGTTAGACTATGTATAGCTTCTGTACCTATGTACGTATATGGTACATATTGTAACACAACCATTATATATAATGAGATAAGCCACCCCTAGAGGGTTGTGCTGGTTCCCCAAAACTTATTGTCTTACATGGTATCACGCTAGGTTACGATCGCTTCTGCTTCTAAACCCTAATACCCGCACCGCCGCCGCAGCCGCCGCCGCCTTCACCGCCGCCGCCGCGCCACCGATCGCGCCGCCGCCATGTCGAGCGCCGCCACCACCGGTTCCACTGTTGCGGGCTTCCTCCCGGCCTCTCTTGCGGCTCTGCTCAACCTCCCGCTCGATGCCGTCTCTGTTCCGGCTCCGATCGGGACAAGGAGCATCGGCTCCGTCTTCTCCACGCCGCCGGCGCCCTCGCTTGGGCGTGACCTCGTGGTCCACACCGCGGCGCCGCCGTCCGCTGCGGACTCCGCAGGCGTCGTCCCGCCGCTCCTGCCGCAAGCGGATCACACTGCCCCGCTGGCGGGGTTGGCGGCGTCCGCCCCGGCCGCGGGCCTTGCGGCGTCCGCACCGGCCGCGAGCTTTGCGGCGCCCGCCCTGGCTGCGGTCCCGCCTCCTCCCGCATCGGCTTCGGTGCCTCCGGCTGCCTCCATGGTGTTTGCACCCCAGGCAGCCTCCTCGATGGGATTGTCTTCACCGCCGTCGTTTCACTTCGGTCATCTCATCACCATCAAGCTCTCCGCCGACAACTACATCTTCTGGCGTGCGCAGGTTCTCCCGCTCTTGGGGAGTCACTACCTGCTAGGCTACGTCGACGGATCGCTTCCCTGCCCACCCGCGCTGGTAGACAGCGTGCACGGTCCGGTCTACAATCCGGCCCATCGCGTCTGGACGGGGCAGGACCAGGCGAACCTCTCCTCCATCCAGGGGTCGCTCTCGCCGGCAGTTGCCGGCCTTGTTGTCTTCGCGAAGACGTCTCATGAGGCCTGGACCATCCTTGAGCGCACCTTTGCAGCGCAGTCCCAGGCTCGTGTCTCTGCACTCCGTCGTCAGCTTGGAGAGTGTCAGAAGCTTGACTCCACTGCCACTGAGTTCTACAACAAGGTCAAGGGCCTCGCCGACACATTGGCCTCCATTGGACAGCCCCTCACCGACTCCGAGTTCAAGTCGTTTATTGTCAATGGTCTTGATGAGGAGTATGATGCCTTAGTCGAGATCATCAACGAGCGGGGCAACTCGACACCCATGCTGGCACACGAGGTTTTCTCTCGGCTCCTTCTCACTGAGCAACGGGTCGAGACTCGCCGCACCAGGGGCACTGGCTCCCTCTCGGCCAACGCCGCCACCAAGGGTGGCCGCTTTTCTTCATCACCCCGGTCTCCCTTGGGGCTGCCACCGTCGCCCGCCTCGGCCCCCCCCCACCTACTGCGACCTTACCGGGGGCTGACGGTCCACGTGTGTGTCAGCTTTGTGGTCGCGATGGGCACTGGGCCTCCAAGTGTCATAAGTGCTTCCAGCGAAGCTTCCTTGGTCTTGGAAATGACGGCAAAGATACACACAACAATGTCCGTCAGGTCGCCATGGCTGATCGTCCCGCGCCGCAGAAGCAACAGGGACACACTCAGTCCTACTCCATCGATCCACACTGGTACATGGACTCTGGGGCGACAGAGCATCTAACCAGCGAGATGGGGAAGCTTCACACTCGTGAACCCTATCATGGCTCCGACAAGATCCACACCGCCAATGGAGCAGGTATGCACATCTCTCATATTGGTCAAGCATCTCTTCTCACTAGACATGCCAATAGGAGTCTTCAGCTTCGCAATGTTCTTCGAGTTCCATCTGTGACCCGTAATCTTCTTTCAGTTCCTAAACTCACACGTGATAATAATGTGCTTTGTGAATTTCATCCTTTTGATCTTTTTATTAAGGATCGGGGCACGAGGGACATTCTTCTTAGTGGACGGTTGTGCCAGGGCCTCTACCGTCTGGAGCATCCTGGTGTCGCTCGTGTTTTCAGTGGAGTTCGGGTCTCTCCGTCACAGTGGCATGCTCGTCTTGGTCACCCGGCCACACCTATTGTCCGTCATATTTTGCGTCGTCATGAGCTTCCTAGTTTGTCTAGTCATAAAGATGTAGCAGTGTGTGATGCTTGTCAGCAGGGGAAGAGTCATCAACTTCCTTTTTCGGAGTCCAGTCGTGAGGTGAAACATCCTTTAGAACTTGTGTTTTCAGATGTATGGGGTCCTGCTCAGACTTCTATCAGTGGTCATAATTACTATATCAGTTTCGTTGATGCTTATAGTCGCTTTACCTGGCTTTACCTTATTAAACGCAAATCTGATGTGTTTGATATTTTTGTTCAGTTTCAAAAACATGTTGAACGTCTTCTCAAGCATAAAATTGTTCATGTCCAGTCAGACTGGGGGGCGAGTATCGCAACCTCAGCTCTTTCTTTCAGTCGCTTGGGATAGCTCATTGTTTAGCATGTCCACATACACATCAGCAGAATGGTTCAGTCGAACGTAAGCATCATCATATTGTTGAAGCTGGTCTTACTCTTTTGGCCCATGCATCTGTTCCGTTTCGGTTTTGGAGTGATGCTTTCACCACTGCATGCTTTCTCATCAACCGTACTCCTACTCGTGTTTTAAACATGAAGACTCCCATTGAGGTTCTCCTTAATGAACAACCTGATTATACCTTTCTCAAGGTATTTGGGTGTGCTTGCTGGCCGCATCTTCGTCCATATAACAAGCGCAAGCTTGAGTTTCGTTCTAAGAAGTGTGTTTTTCTTGGCTATAGCTCTCTTCATAAAGGTTACAAATGTCTTCATGTTCCCACTAATCGTGTCTATATATCTCGGGACGTCGTGTTTGATGAGCATGTTTTTCCCTTTGCCAACCTTCCTGTGTCCACTGTCGAACCACCATCCCTGCATTCATCCTCTGTTGCTTCTGACCAATTTGATGATGTTGCATACTCTCCTTTGCTGTTACCTAACCATGGTGCAGGAACCGGACGTGGAGCTCGTTTGGAGCTGTTGGAGGATTCACCATCATCATCGTCGTCTTCTGGTGGGCACGTCGATCGCCCTATGTTGGATGGCATCGATTCGCATGCCCATGCATGGTCACCCGACGAGCCCGTCGCGCCGAGCATCTCCACTGCTCGGTCCGTTTCGCCAGCGGCCGCCGAGTCGCCCGCGGCTCGGCCCGTCACGCCGTCTTCGCCTGCGGCTCGGCCCGTCACGCCGTCTTCGCCCGCGGCTCGGGTCCTCACGTCGCCTTCATCAGCGGATCGGCCCGCGACACCGGCCGCGCCATGGCCCACTATGCCGAGCTCGCCATCGGCCCGGTCTGTGATGCCGGAGTCGCCAGCTGCTTCGTCTGCTCTGCCGGTTTCGCCGGTGGGTCGGCCTTCTTCGCCAACCGAGTCCGAGGCTACCGTGACTGGCTCCTCGTCACCGGCTGACTCGTCAACGTCGCCGTCCTCCAGCCCGTTGCAGGCTGCTCCGTCGACCTCGGTGGTTCCTGTGTCCCGACCACATACACGCAGTCGCAGTGGCATTTTCAAACCTAAGGAACGTAAGGATGGTACGGTTGCTTGGTTGGCTGCTTGTTTGGCTGCTGCTGTTGCGGATCCATCTTCTGAGCCTCGCTCATATCAGGCTGCCCTGCGCATTCCACATTGACGAGAGGCTATGGAGCAGGAGTTTCATGCTCTTCTTCGTAACAAGACATGGACTCTCGTTCCTCCACCACCACGGGTAAATGTTATTGACTCAAAATGGGTATTCAAAGTGAAGAAGCATTCGGATGGATCTATTGAGCGTTACAAAGCGCGACTTGTTGCTCGCGGTTTTCGGCAGCGTCATGGTCTTGACTATGAGGACACCTTCAGTCCTATCGTCAAGCCTACCACTATTCGGCTTCTTCTCTCCATTGTTGTTTCTCGTGGTTGGTCACTTCGTCAACTTGATGTGCAGAATGCTTTTCTACATGGATTTTTGGAGGAAGAGGTTTATATGAAACAGCCGCCTGGTTTCTCTGATGCTGATCGTCCTGACTATATCTGTCGTCTTTCCAAAGCACTATATGGTTTGAAGCAAGCTCCTCGTGCCTGGCATGCCCGCCTTGCCTCTGCCCTTCGTGCTCATGGGTTTGTGCCGTCTACTGCTGACACTTCGTTATTTCTTCTACAGAAGCCAGAAGTCACTATGTATCTTTTGGTATATGTCGATGATATTATCCTTGTCAGCTCTTCTCAGTATGCTGCTGATGCTCTTGTCTGCTCTCTTGGTGCTGATTTTGCGGTCAAAGATCTTGGGAAGCTTCACTACTTTCTTGGAGTTGAGGTCACTTCTCGTGCTACTGGTCTTGTCCTTACGCAGAAGAAGTACTCCTTGGAGTTGTTACAGAGAGCTGGCATGCTGAAGTGCAAACCGACCACCACACCCATGTCGTCTACCGACAAGATAACAGCTGTTGATGGTGAGCTTTTGTCTCCTGCGGATGCCACAGAGTACAGGAGCATTGTTGGTGGACTTCAGTACTTGACGATCACGAGACCAGATATCTCTTATGCTGTTAACAGGGTTTGTCAGTATCTTCAGGCTCCCAGAGATACTCATTGGGCTGCTGTTAAACGCATTCTTCGTTATGTTCAGTTCACCCTGACATTTGGTATGCATATTCGGCCGACTTCCTCTCGGGTCCTTTCGGCCTTCTCTGATGCAGATTGGGCTGGTAGCCCAGATGACAGGCGATCCACGGGGGGTTATGCAGTATTCTTTGGCTCTAATTTGATCGCCTGGAGTGCTCGGAAACAGGCTATTGTGTCACGTAGCAGTACTGAAGCTGAGTACAAGGCTGTGGCTAATCCTACTGCAGAGATTATTTGGGTGCAGTCTTTGCTTCAGGAGTTGGGTTTGTCTCAACCACAGCCTCCTATTCTTTGGTGTGATAACATCGGTGCTACATACCTTTCTGCAAATCCAGTATTTCATGCCCGAATGAAACACATTGAAGTTGACTATCACTTTGTACGGGAACGTGTATCACAGAAGCAACTCCAGATCAAGTTTATCTCATCTAAGGATCAACTTGCAGACATCTTCACTAAGCCTTTACCGCTGCCACAGTTTGAGGCTTGTAGGCGCAATCTTACCCTTCTCAGTTCTTTAGAAAGTGGCTAAGATTGAGGGAGGGTGTTAGACTATGTATAGCTTCTGTACCTATGTACGTATATGGTACATATTGTAACACAACCATTATATATAATGAGATAAGCCACCCCTAGAGGGTTGTGCTGGTTCCCCAAAACTTATTGTCTTACAAAATACATTGTAAGGTTCGTTCTCAGTATTATCATCCAAACACATATACAAATCAGGGTGTGCAAAGGCCTTCCGAACTTTAAACTAACTAAGAAATGGCAGGAAGTAGTAAAACCCTGGGTAAACAAATTAATTGTGTCTATGAAAGAGGATAAGTAAATGGTCATAGACCCGTATTTCATCCTTTCTTGGGTTCCAGTGTTAGAACACAAGTTTCAAAAGAACATATACAAACTGCAAACTAGAAGTCTGACTAATTCCAAAAGCGTTGAGCAATTTAAGATGGAGATGGAGCACTCACCTTGATAAAGTGCAAGCTAGCTGCCACTGCCGCTCCTGCTCCGGCAAGGAAGTTCCCCAGTCTAGCAGTGCTTCTGAGGGAAAACGAAGGTCCAAGGACAGGGATTAATTGAGGGCAAAAGGAGATGATGGAGCAAAGACCTGAAGGTGAATGCAACGACCTAACTATCAGGGAGGCTTCATATACGAACGATGAAGAGATATGTGGGGCCAATAATGTGTGAGACCAATTGATCTCGGTGAATAGCCTTTCAAATCTTTTTTATGCAGGTAATATGTGAGACCAATTGATCATATTCGTATACATATATATATATATATATCTTTGAGCGAATTTTTTAAAACAGTTACAGATAAATAAAAAAATATTTTTTTATAAATGATTTATATCCTAATATTAATTGGACAAATTATTTATTTTTTATTGGGCAAAATAAAAATGAACAAAAAAACTAGCCATAGGTAGGCTCGAACATGAGACCTGCAGCCAAAAATCTGTACGCGCTAGCCAACCTGCCAACAGAGTTCATACGGTATTTCTAGACGCCCTACGTTATTTATATATTCTAGACCCTACCGCCAAAGACTATGACGATATAGTAGTTTCAACGTCAAACGGCCGTGACGGCGCAATAAAGTCCTACCGTCATAGCCTGCGGCGGTAGGCAGTGTTACACTACCGCCAAGGATAATGCGGTAGGAAAAGGGTCAGATCACAATTTTTTTTCGAATGAGGGTCAGATCCTGAATTTGTTTGCAAAAATGGTCAAAACACGAAATTTTGCAACGAGGGGATGAATTTTTTCCTCTTTGGCTTCGAAAGTAGGGGGCCCGGCAATAGGTGGCAGTCAACATGGGATGTTCGAGGCAAAACCGGGAGACGTCAGCCCAATACCATTCCGTTTCTGGTTTTGGACTAATTGTGTCCGGTTTTGAGACATGAGGGACGAAATGTCTCCCAAATTTTTTTAGGGATCAAATGTATAATTTGGGTGAATATAAGGGATCAAAACATACTTTTCTCTAAAGTTAAACCAACGTAAATAGAGTAATTTAGAATAATCTAAACCAAATCGATATGTTCCCAAAATCACGTCTTGCATTAACTCAATTAAATTAAAAAATCTCACCAAAATCATAACTAAATTGAAATTTTTCCTTTTCTCCCCTACAAATATTCAAATCAAATCTTATCAAAACCTTGCTTAAGCCAAAACTTTCCTTGTATTCTCTACCCATACTCAAATTAAATTAAATCTTATCAAAATATATAATATTGTAGGTGTAAGGCATGAATCAGATATAATTAGTGTTTTTTAGACGGAGATATAATTAGTGTTGAACCATCAAAATACGTAAAATTAGCTGGTTATTATTCACTTCCCGGTCTCGGTCCTTCCTCACAATTTTGTGCGCTTCGTCACCCGACAATCTCTCCGCCGGCAACGGAAGACGAGGCAACATGCTAGACCCTCTTCTGCACCCGAGCCTTCACGCAGGTGTGGAGTGAAGGGAAGCGGACCCTCTAACATAGAGAAGGAAAAGTCACGATGCTACAGTGCTAGTCTAGTGTAAAACATAGAAGAAAAGTTAGGGACTGTTAGTAGGTTGTTAGCATGTTGTTTACGGTTGGTATTTGTTGTAGACATAAACAATTTAAAATTAATTTCATTTCACTATCATCTTATTTCTATGTATACTATAAATGTACCAAGTAGATCATCAATTTGTGTGAACCAACCTGTGGTTGGATGGTTAGAAGGACTGTGGTATCCCAGCCCAACAGGGTTCAAATCCTGGTGCTCGCATTTATTCCTGGATTTATTAGGATTTTCGGCGATGCACATTCAGTGGAAGGAGACGTTTTCGTCGATGATGAGGTGGCTACGGTTGTTGGAATCAAAACCCTCTAACTACCTCTCCTCTCACTCGAATGGAGGTGAAAAAAGAAAAACAATGGACACAAGATTCTCTGACCAGCGACGAACGCCACCACGGGTGCTCAAACGTCTCAATCTTTTTTTCTTTACAGTGCTACATGGCTTACACTTGGTCTGCCCCTAACATGATGTTTACAGTGCCTTATATAGGCTCACACACGCACACCACTAGGAGCCACTAACTCCACGCACACACACATAACCTGCCGCTGCTCTCGGCCACTAACAGCATGAACTGTCTTAGACCTCTTCCTATGCATGCATGTCCATATCCAGCTGATGCATGCACTAACCACTAAGCCACATGCATGGAATGCTACGCCTCCACTCTCGCTTGCGCGCCCGATCAGCATGCCCTAACCGGCTCGCACGACGCGCTCACACGCGCGTGCTGTGGCTTGGACTTTCAACAGACCGCAACGGCCACAGCTCTACCCGGTGAACTCAGGTGCACACATACCATTGCGACACACGCGCGCACACACACACCCGACGCACCCGACGCCGGTCACCAGCGCATGGACATGGCTTATTGCCAACACTCATCCTCTAAGCCATGACATCGCCGCGCAGCCTACCGACAAGAGCCCTGACTCGTCGTCGTCATCTCGTTCGCCCGATGATATAGCGCACCTCCGCGCTCGCTTGGATGTGTCGTGTGCCCGCCGTTGCCGAAGTTGATGCAGCTCGCGTCATTGTCGTCGTTACGGCCGTGACCCAGCCCGTGTACCCGACCTGGCGCACCGATGCCGGTCGCACCGTGCTCCGTCATGACTTCAGCGACACACGCCGAGCTCCTTCTCCACCGGCGACACACGCCTGGCGTCCCTCTGCGCCCAGCACGTTCGGCGCGCACCCAATGCGTCCAACGAGCCCGACTGCATCAGTGCGTCCCGCATGTCCCGCGCGCATCCGACGCGCCCGACGAGCCCGACTGCACTAGACGCCATGGACTCACCGCGTGCCGCCTCCGCGTCCGCCATGGCAGCCGCATCTCCGCGCACCTCCACAAGCTGACACACGGCCCGGAGCTTCACCGCGCAGCCGACGGCGAACGCCGCCACCGCCGGCACGCCTCTGGCAAGGGGACGACATCCCAGATGAACCAGCTCATGATACCAAATTGTTGGAACCGAAACCCTCTAGCTACTTCTCCTCTCACTCGAACGGAGGTGAAAGCAGAAGAACAGTGGATACAAGATTCTCTGGGCGGCGACGAACGCCACCACGGGCGCTCGAACGCCTCAATCTTTTCTTCTTTACAGTGCTACATAGCTTACACTCAGTCTGCCCCTAACATGATGTTGACAGTGCCTTATATAGGCTCACACACGCACACCACCAGGAGCCACTAACTCCACGCACGCACACATAACCGGCCGCTGCTCTCGGCCACTAACAACACGAACTGTCTTGACCTCTTCCTATGCATGCACGTCCATATCCACCTGATGCATGCACTAACCACTAAGCCACATGCATGGAATGCTACGCCTCCACTCTCGCTTGCGTGCCTGATCAGCACGCCCTGGCTGGCTCGCACGACGCGCTCACACGCGCGTGCTGTGGCTTGGACTTCCAACAAATCTCAACGGCCACAGCCACAGCTCTACCCGATGAACTCAGGTGCACACATATCATCGCGACACACTCGCACACACCGCACCCGGCGCACCCGACGCTGGTCGCCAGCGCATGGACATGGCTTATTGCCAACGATGACTTCGTAAATTTTAAGATAATATACTGGCTCAGTCTTTCCATGATGCCCATAGGGGTAGGGCGTGCGTGTGTTTGTTTATAGGGTGAGTGTATGCGCATGTATATGAGCGCTTGCATCAGTACTGTGTTAAGAAAAATCATCAGTTTGCAAATTAATTTAAATCATTTTAGCCTTAATCATATGGATAGAGATAAGGAAAGTTAGGGTTGTGTAGTTTCTCTAACTTCACTTCTCAAATGTTAATGTTAGAGGATCCGCCGGAGCGAAGAAGCGAATCGTCCCGACTTGGATATGTTTTTTCTTTTACTGGTGATGATGGTGAGGAGCCCTATCTTTGATCCGATGGATTGCTGTAATGACATTCTTTGTTCTTGGGTATGAGTTCTGTTTTTATTTTGCTTGCAGCAATCAAATCCAAATCTAATCGAGCTCTCCACCGATTACGCTAGTGTTCTTCAGCGCGCAAGACCGATTTCAGTTGACCCCACAAGCGTCGCCGCAGTTTATATTCCAAGAATCTTTTAGGGGGATTCAGTTGAACCTCCATGCCCGCGCTGAGACTTCCCCTGGAAATCAAGATTCAAGAACCATCTCCATCAATGGATGACGCGGGAGGGGACATTCTCCCGTCTCTCGGCCGCGTGCGCCTCGGCGATCTCGCGGCCGTCGAGGGCCTCGCTTCTGACAGCTACAAGATATGCGTATCGACACTGATGCAGTCGCTGGCTCAGTACTCGGCAGTCATCATCCAGCTGCCCCCGGCCGATGCTGCCCTCTTAAGGTCTGGTCTGGACTCCGCTCGCCTCTTCTTCCACCAGCGAGTGTATGATTCGGTGGGCGACGTTGTCCATTCAGATGACGCCCGCGAGTGGAAGACATCTGGTTACTATGCAGATCCTCAAATGTGGCTGGAAATGTATGATTATAGGCCTGGTGTTACTGTCAGAGAGCATGGTGGCGCAATGGAATTGTCCCCGTCTGGGCTGCCCGACATATTTTCAATGCTTGGGAAAGTTTGCCGAGATATCTTGGATGCGGTTAGCTTCTCACTGAATCTCCGTAGTTGTGTGTTTACTGAGATACTCGACAACATGCCATTGAGAAGCCAGGAAGTGTCGTCCTCTGTTCTTTCAGCATGTTGCCATTCGAGGCCATCATTTGAAGAAGCACAGCAGCATGGCATTGCTTCTCCTGATGACAGTCAATTGCTCATGTTTTCTGAGCAGGAGCAACAGATCGACAAGACTTTGCTTACACTAGTTAAGTCTGATAGGTCAGGCTTATATATCAAGGACTTGCATGGACGCTGGATTCTTGTTGATGGGGACCTTGGTCCACATGATATTGTTGTATATCCTGGCCTTACGCTTTATCAGGAAACCTCTGGCTATGTAAATCCAGCTGTGCACAAGACAGAGGTTGGAAACTTGCAGGGATGTATGTTCGGGCGTTGTTCTTTGGCGTTTAAGCTCACACCGAGATTTGTTGCTAGGCCTGGTGGTTCAGAGATGGGAGCTGCTGGTCATGGTGTTGATACTCAGTTTCAGGTCCCCGTAACAGTTACTGAGTTCATGCAAACAGATCATTCCGCTGATCAACTTTTTCCCAAGAACAATGAATCATCATCCCAGGCAGAGCAGGATGGTAAGTTATTACCTCCCAGTCTTTGCTATGTGAATTATGCTTGTAGCTATTGTTGTGCCCCCATGTTGTTGTTATTTCCTCCAGGACGAGCACATTCCTTATTCCTTCTGTCCTAATTTACGAGCCATAGTCTGACTGCCAAAAGTCATGCTTTGTTCTAGATAATATATCTGATGCATAATGCGGTGCAGTCTCACAGAAGTGTAATTTGTCATATATGAGTTCTGGGTGGTGGAGTGCAAGGGTACACGAGCGAAACAAAATTAAAGAGGGGCCAAGATTGATTGCTAGATGAATTAGGCCCTAATTTTGATGGTAAATCAGATCAGCATAGGAGCTTCACATAGGGCTATTAATCAAGGGGATTTCAAGCTTGAGGGTAGGCCATGTATCACCCCGGACCGGCACTATGCAGATCTAGCAACCTCGGCTAGCCTCTACGTAATATCGATCCTAAGGCGCCACCTTCACACGATGTACATGTGGAACGTGCATGCCATCTGGGTGGAACGGTCGGTATCACAACACAAGTCACGAAAGAATCTGCAACAACAACATAGATAAATACAACACTCCGGAGAGTCAAATTTAACGAATGAATACAACAAGGGCTTTTCGACCAAAATACAACTCATACAACGGAAGCAAATATACCTTAGACATGTAAATAATACAAATGCCTTAAGAAGGCTTTAAAGAAAAGCAAAGGGTGCCCATATCCCTGCCAAGACCATTATCTGTGGGATAACCACCTGACATTGTCCATCAACACACGTGCTTCCTGAAATGCTACCGTCTGGATTGCAATAATCCATGGGAAAAAGTATAATTAACAAGGTGAGTACTCAACTGCACTTGCAAGACTTACATCAGATTTGCACTACATATGCATCATTCTCAAGGAATGGGTATGTATGTGGTTTCAGCGGCTTCAAGCGCTAAGCATTCTATAGAGACACGCTGCAACTTGCGTCTATTAGAGATAAGGAATGAGAGCGCATAAGTAAGGCTCGCATATGAACCAACTATGCCTACTGTAAAAGATAACACTACCTTGCATTCTTCCCCGCATCTCCCTGTTAGGAAGTATTAGTATAGGTCTAGGAGTCCTTATTAGACTATGTTTCCTTTCCTTGTACCCCATGGGCTATGCAATAGAGATAAGTTGCTTTCATAACATGGTATTAGAGCTTAGGTTTTTTTAGCACGCGCAACTCGTGCTATTGATCCACTATCGCGTCGCAACCAAACTTTTTGGTCCCATTGTTTTCTTTTCTCTCTCCCGTAGCCTCCGGATTTCTCACGGCTGCTGCTGCTTCCCTCGTCCCATCCGCCCCGTGGTGTGCCGCCTGCCACTCCTGATCGAGCCGTCTGCTTCTGGATTGAACACAGGATCGAGCCGCTAGCTGCCGATCTCCGATGAATCCCGCCGCCAGCCAGCCTCTGGATCGAACACAGGATTGAGCTGGCTGCCTCTGGATCCGATCTCTGCAGCCGGCCGCCGAATTCTGCCCCCGTTGCATCGTCGGTTCCTCTTCTTGCCTGGCTGTGCTCTGCTTTCGTTCACCAGGAGCTTCTGCTAGCCGCGCTAGCTGCCACCTGCCGCTGTTCTCGCTGGGTATGCATCGCCCTCGCCGCCCGCTGGCTCTTGACGGTGTTTCCTATATTGGTCCCGTCTCGCACATGCATCGTCTTTCGTTGTTGTGTGCTCTTCCGCTGCCATTGCATCTGGTCTAGTATGTGCTTTCTAGTTTTCTTTGTTTTCTGTCCATCAAATCCGTTGATATTTTGTGTTTCTCATGCCATGTGAGTCCACAATACCTTTGTCCGTCAACCTTTTCTGGTCCTGGTCCTTTCTATACAACTTTTGTGGCCTACTTGCCCTTGTTGTTTTCTGTAGGATTTCATGGACTTCTTTTGCATTGTCGATCTATGCCCATTGTCCTTAGCCGCAGAGCTTCTTTCGCCGTCAGTTGTTGTGGGCTATGATTTTCTGCGCAATGCTTCATTCTCTTGATGTGCCATCTTCTTTTGACAACCCATCTTCTCTTGATACTTCTCTTGTACCTTCTATTGATGCGGTGTCTTCCTCTGATGTGCCATTCTTTATTCCTTTTGGCTTAACTTGATAGGTTTTGAAGACCCTTCATGGTACGACGACAGTCTCAAGATGCGGACTTTGGATTATCATTTTTTTCCTGGTGTTACACTTCAAATGCAATGTTATTGCATTCACTTT